>NW_026059664.1:0-41543 GCF_023721935.1 Panthera uncia | reverse complement strand
CGGGGCGGGGCGCGGGCGCTGCAGCGCGCTGATTGGCCGGCGCCGCGTTCCGAGGCCGTTAACGGCGGCGCGGCCGGGCCGCGGCTCCAAAACAAAGGGCAGGCGGCCCGCGGGGCGGCGGCGGGAGGATGCCTCGCGCCCTGCCGAGGTGCCAACGGCCGCAGCGCGTCCGGGGCCGCGCCGGGGCCGCCTGAGAGCCGAGCCCGCGCTGACCGGGGCCCGGGCCGGATGGGCGCTGCGGGCCGGGGCGCGGACCGCCGAGCGGCCGTGAGTACGGGCGGGCCTGGACGCTGTTGAGCTGGCGGCTACTTTGTGGCGACCCGAGGCTCCTGCGGCTGCGGGCGGGGCCCGGAGGCACCTGTTGGGCGTCCGGGCTGGCGGGCGGGGCGCGAGCGGGCTGCACCTGTGGATGTTTTTGTTCTGATTTGATGTTTTAATTTGCTATTTGGCTCCGTGTTGGAACAGACCACAAAGCCTAATCTTTGATTTTGTTCCCCTGTCTCCCCCCACCCCCCGTCTCCTTCCCACTTCGGCCACGAAAAAATTAACAATGAATTAGATGCCTGGTGTGTAATAGGCTTGTCCCTCTTTAAAAAAAAAAAATGTTGTGACCGGTGAGGGAAATGAGGACAAAAGAGGTCTCCTAGGAATGTTTATTAAAGGGGAGGGGGTGTTTTCAAGTTGCCCACATAAAGATCGTGACTAAAATGAATCGTCCTCCGTATCAGTTCCCCGCTTGTGGCACTCGGATTTTACTAAAGCAGAGCTTGCAAAAGCCTTAGCTTGGGAAACCTGCTAAGTAGGGTCCCCCTCCCCCAGGCCTGCCTCTGACATCTTTGATGTCCAGATAATGCGCTGTGTTCCAGGATGGAGGGGTGGGGGTGGGGGAGCTGTAATTTCATTTTGGGTAGATAATGACTTTGGAAGACCCCAGTTTTCCCACCCCCAAGCTTTTTCTGTTCACTTGCATTTTTTCTTCTTTGTAGTCAGAACGTACACACTTTAACCTGTTGTTTCTTTTGCCAAGAATATTCTTCTTTCCACCCACCTCACTCCTAAACTCCTACCCAAGTCTCAAGAGGAGGCTTACCTCCTCTAGGGAACACTTTCAGGTGTTTCATCTGAGCCAGCTGCCCCTCTCCCACACCCATGCACCCTCCAACCTCTGCTCCCATCTAGTAGGTGTGACAAAGGTTTGCTGAGTCCCTGCTCCATGCCAGGAGCTGTGTTTGATGCTGGTTTTGAGTTTAGTAATCCTGCACTTGTTCTCCCCTACTTCTGGCCCTGGGCTCTTGGGTGGCAGTAGTGGCATAATTGAGGAATGCTAATACTGAGGGCTCTCCTAGACTCTTACACCTCCCATGGTTAGAGTGTTTCCTTCTCGTAGGAACCTCTCCACGGTAGGACGGGGGCAAAATCATATCCTACCATGGACCTACAGCACAGGGTCTGGCCTGTATTGGGCACGTAAAAAAAAACAAACAAACTGATCTTCATTACCAATCTGAATAGTGGCCTCAAAGATTTCATCTTTAAGGAATCTCTGTACCCAACATGGGGCTCAAACTCACAATCCCAAGATCAAGAGTTGCATGCTCCACTGACTGAGCCAGCCAGGTGCCCCAATAACCTTTGCTTTTTAAACAAACTTTTTGTTATGGAATAACTTTAGATTTCCATAAAAGTTGCAAAGATAGTACAGACAGTCCCAATATGCCCCACACCCAGTGTTCCCCATTGTTACTATCCTACAATGCTGTGGTGCATTTGCCAAAATGAACAACTGACATGGATACACCCTTGTAACTGAAGTCCAGACATTAGATCTTTCCGGTTTTGAAGCACTGAAATGTGTAAAGCCCTTTATATTGGGGGCAGTGTTCCTGTAATGCCTATTCTTTGATTCCTGCCCGTTGTCCTGTCTCTCAGTTTCACAAGGACTGCTATGCTGAGGGGCAGGGATGAGCTGGGAGAGGGAATGGGACTGCCAATAGAGTTTTACTGCATTTTTCCAAACCCTCGGGGACTGATAAATGAAAACTAGAATATGAAGAAGCAGTATTCTTAGTTATTTGGTAGCATGTATAACCACGTCAGCCCTATATGAAGTGGCCCTATAACCACTTCAGAGCTGTTCCAATGCGCAAAGCTGGCAAAACCAATACTCAGCTGCTGGAAATGCTGGAAATGCTTTAAATGCCAAGGTCAGATTGCCAATAGACTCTGCCTGGGTGGATTTAATGCCAGGAAGATATAAAATTGGCATTTCAAGAAGCTGCTATGCTAAACTTTAATAACACAAATTCTGTTATTCTTGGAGCCCTGATTAAAACACAGATAAGCAAGGAAACCCCTATTGTTAACTAAGCCCATTGTGGCTATTTATTGCTATCCCTTTCAATTTGTAAGGGCTTGTCTGACTGTGTAATGACATCTGTTCTCTACCTGCTGGGTCTTTGATTTTGCCTTTTCCACATGTTGTTAGATCTAAGATACCGGAAGTAACTTCACTAACAACTTACCTACAGTTGTAGAAAATATGAACACTGAAAAAAAAAAAGAAAAAACAGCAATAGAAGTGCTTTCAAACCACCCTCTGATGCTCTTCATTTGAGATTCATTTGGTTGTATGTTTGTTAGATCTGCTAATCAGCAAAACCTCTAGGGGGTGGAAATTTTGTCAGGAGGATCTCAGGGGAGGTTGGAGAAAGTTCTGAACAGCCAAGACCCAAGGGCTGAGGGTTCTGGGGACGACAATGCCAGTTGAATTCATAAAAGCAGTCACCATTCCTCCTGTGATAGACACCCTGGGGCACCTGGGAAGGCTGCCTGCTGGTGATAGTAAAATGGAAATCCTGGAGCCAGCCCACTGTCGTCCACACCCAAGAAAGGGCCCCTTAATCTGGCACCTGCAGAGCCTCACAATCAGGACCAGATTCCCTTGGGGCTTATGAGGTGTGGAGACACCCTTGCCAACCCTCTGTCATACTGTAGCAATGACATGACATCTTGTGTAATTCTCTGGACCTCCTTGTGAATCGCAGTTTACCCACAGATAAGGTAACAGCTTGGCTTGAGGTTCCACGGCCACCAAATATGTGGCGTGGTCTGAATTGAACCCTCTTGTACCTTTGGTTCCCCCCTGCCCCATACCACCGCCCGGCAGCCTGTTTCTTTCCAGACCTCACCTGCTGGCTCCCTCATGGTGCCACACTCTCACCCCTGAGCACTGGCCCACTTCTAATTGCTCTTTGCATCTCTAGTTTTTCTGTCTCTTGCCCCAACACAGGGCACCAAATGTTCGATTATGTTCTTTTTAACACTTTTTTTAAAGTTTATTTATTTGGGGGAGGGAGGGGGAGAGAGAGAGAGGGAGACAGAGGATCCAAGCAGGCTCTGTGCTGGTAGCGCAGAGTCCCATGCTGGGGCTCGAACTCACGAATTGCGAGATCATGACCTGAGCCGAAGTCAAGCGCGTAACTGACTGAGCCACTCAGGCACCCCACCCCCCATTATGTTCGTTTTAGTATGCAATTAAATAATTACAGGTTAAGATTCATACTCTCTGTCCTCCCACTTCCGTTGGCATTTGGGTCTAGAGCCCACCCTTTCAAGTGAGAAGGGCAGTGGTGTGTGGATAGTGCCTTGGCCTTTCCCCCTTGTTGATACCAAGGAAACCAGTAGCCCCTGCTAGGATGTGTCCCAACGCCCTGGCTCTGGGGAACTTTGTTACCAGTGGGTGAAATAAAAAAGAAGGTATTCCAAGTTGTTGCAAAAGAAGGCTCAATGCGAGCACATTAATCAGTAGTCTGGTGGGAGACAGATGGTGGAGGCAGGACTTGAGGCAGGAGGGAGGAGAAGTGAGGACTGGAGCTTGGAGAGCAGAGGCGCCTAGCCACTGGGTGTTGAAAGAGCCCAGACACCCCTTCCCAGATCCCCCAGAGACGCAGAGCCTGGGGGAGGCCAGAGAGCCAAGGGGGCTTTATTTGGGGGCAGCCAGATAGGCGGTAGGGCTGAAGGAGTCTTCTCATCTCTCCCAGTGGGTCCACTGATCACCAGGCCTGCAGTTCCTGAAATGTGGAGGAAAGCATTTCATCCTGTAATTCAAGTAAGAAGGAAGACTGTATGAAGGGAAGCTGGTTCTGCCAAAGGCAAACTAGACTCATGCTATTGCCCATTGATGTGAATCCTTCCAGGCCTTTCCATGCACGTGCTGTGTGTGTGTGTTTGAACAGTGAGTACATACATTTGGTGTCAAAAATCAAAAGTTACCAAAAAGCATACAGTGTAAGGGAAGTTGCCTTCCCCCATCCTTCCTACCCCCAGGTGAGGTCCAGCCTTGGAAATGTTTATCAGCGCATTTACCCTTCTCCTTTGGCTAGACTTGAGATGGTTTCTAATGTTTTGTTATTGTTGAAAATATTGTAACAACCTTTATCCAGTTATTTGCACATGTGCATGTCATTTCTTAGGTAAAATGCCCCAGATGGGCCTGAGGTCTAGGGGTGTGTGCCCAGGAGTGCTGATAGGTGTTACCAGGTGGCTACAACAAGCCCTCAGCAGTGGTGGTATCAACTTTTTAAGTTTTATTTATTTAAGTAATCTCAACATCCCACATGGGGCTTGAACTCACGACCCTGAGATCGAGTCGCATGCTCTTCTGTCTGAGCCAGCCAGGTGCCCTGGTGGTATCTTTTTAAAAAATTTTTGCCCACCTGCTGGGTTGTAAGACATACCAGACTGCCTTTAATTTGCAGTGATGAGTGAAGTTCACACCTGTTCATGTGTCTTCAGGCACAGAGGTCCAGGGCTTGGACTATGGCTTGGAATCCACAGCTTACTAGCTGTGTAACCTTGGCAGATTGGTTAACCTCTCTGGGCCTCAGTTTCCATATCTGCTCAGTGGGACTAATAAGAACAACCCCCCCATCTTTTAGGGTTGCTGCCAGTTCTTTGATTCTCATGAAATCAACAGCTTAAAATAGTGCTGGTTTGGGCTGGGAGTCTCTTCAGAGCCCCTGTGTTTCCTTTTCTGTGATGGATGTTAATGTCCCTGCCACCTACCTGGGGTTCCACTTCCACCATGAACTCTAGCTGAATGCTTTCTCTGCCTGGTGCCTCCCTTCCTCCTCACAGGGGAAGTGGTGGGTTGGGACTGGAGCTTATGTGCCAGGAGCGGTAATACTGGGAGGTAACATGGTGGCACGGATAGTAGAGAGGATGGGTATCCCCAGGTGTGGGGAAGGGAGCCTGCGGCCCTTGGGCAGCCTCCAGTCCATCCTGTAAATGTCAGAGCTGCTTGGTTGGGGCTTTATTTCTCAGTGTTTTTGTCTTTAGAAGTGTGATAATGGCCCCATATGGACATGGGCCTGATTCACATTCTCTTAAAATAATTATACATGTTTATTTTAGGAGAGAAATTTCTGAAATCCAGAATATTGTTTTTGCTCTAAGAAATTACCCTGCACAAATACCTTTTGGGGGGATGGTTGCTGCCCTCCAAACCCAAGAGAAACACAATGTCCTGTAGTAAACGTGATTCACTGAATGCATTTGCCTTTTAGTTACTTCACGGTGGTTCTTAACCTGCCAGTAGATCTGGTTGTACAAGCCCATTTGTACACTGGTTGCCTGAAAACTTGCCCATGATTTCCCCAGTGCCACAGTGGATATCCAGCTTATTTACTTAAGCTTATTTACTTAATTTTTGAGAGAGAGTGAACACACAAGGGGAAAGGAGGGTGGGTACAGAAGATCTGAAGTGGGCTCTGTGCTGAGAGCCGAGAGCCCAATGCAGGTCTCAAACTCATAAACCATGAGATCATGACCTGAGCCTAAGTTGGATGCTTAACCAACTGAGCCACCCAGGCACCCCTGGATATCCAGTTTAAAAGCCAACTGAAAACACAGTGTGACACACCCCTCAGTGACCATGAATCCAGGCCTGGCTGTTTCTCTGCCAGGACACCCTTTGAGGGATGGTGACAGGGGTGGAGGTCAGGACAAAATGGTAAAATGTGTGTGCATGAGACACACTCCTGCTTTTTTTTTTTTTTTTTAATAAATTTTTAAAAATGTTTTATTTATTTTTGAGACAGAGCATGAGTGGGGGAGGGGCAGAGAGAGAGGGAGACAGAATCTGAAGCAGGCTCCAGGCTCCAAGCTGTCAGCACAGAGCCTGATGTGGGGCTCGAACCCACGAACTGTGAGACCATGACCTGAGCCGAAGTCAGACACTCAACCAACTGAACCACCCAGGCACCCCCACACTCCTGCCTTTCAAAGGTTGGCCATGAGTGCTGAGCATGGACAAGGCTCAGTAAAGGTGACAGGGCCGTTCCACAGAGGCAGACCTACTGGACGCTGGCAGCTCCTCAGGTAGAGGACACCTGGGGCGGGGGCCGTCCAGTGGAGGCTCACAGTGGAATGGCACACATCCATGCCATCGAGCAGAAAATAAACAGAAAACCCTTGGCAATTTGCCACTTTGAAAGGTGTTGTCCCATACAGAGGGAATTGCACGCGAGCTAAAAGTGAGAGGTTTCCTCCGTTCTTATGAATAAAAGTGAAACAAAAAAGTGTTTTTGTTTTCAAGTAAACTCTACCCCCTGACGTGGGGCTCAAACTCATGACCCCGAGATCAAAGAGTCACATGCTCTGCCCACTGAGCCAGCCAGGCGCCCTGAAATCACTTGTTTCAAGGCTGGAGGGCAGTTTCTGTAGTTCTCCAGTCATGGGGAACAGTGTTTCGGCCACTAAAGGGACAAGACTCCAAATACCTGACCAGCTAGCTTGTGAATAATCTGAGATTCCTGTTTGTCGGCCCCTTCACTGTGTGCTTTTGGAATCTTTTAGAATCAGAGGGAGTCTGAAGAAAGGAAAGAAGGGACAAAACTTAAGCCTCCTTTCAATAAAAAGAGAAAACTCAGGTGAAGATATTAAAACAGACTCAACATGAGTTCGGTAAGAAATAAAGTCAGGAAGCACCTGGCTGGCTTAGTTGGTAGAGCATGCGACTCTTGATCTCAGGGTTGTGAGTTCAGGTGTGGAGCCTACTTAAAAAAAATAAGTCAGAACAGGTTCATTCCTTCCTTATTGGTCATTACTGATGGGTGGGGCATGTGTGTGTGTGGATCGACTTCGTCTACGTGGCCAGTGTGGGACATTGGGTGGGGACACAGGAGATGGAGATGGGCCGGTGCAGGTGGTATCTGAATTGACACTCACCTCTGTGACCTGCCTCTGTGACCTCCCTCAAAGACGGGAGGGATGCCAGGGTTCAAATTCATAGAGTGTCCAGTAGTTTGGGGCAACCGAAAAAACCTGATAAAATGTATTGGGACTAATGTGATATCATGAAAAAGTGAAAGTTTGAGGAATCACTGATCTGGAATATCTCATATAATCAGACTTCTTCAGAACTACCTTAACACTTGGTTGAGAAGACCATATTTTGGAGAAAGAAATGGAGCTTCATTTTGGAGGATAGATGTGTAGGTGTGGATGTGTCTCTTGTGTGGAAATTTCCTCCACAATATTCTTTTTATTTATTTATTTATTTATTTATTTATTTATTTATTTTTGGGACAGAGAGAGACAGAGCATGAACGGGGGAGGGGCAGAGAGAGAGAGGGAGACACAGAATCGGAAACAGGCTCCAGGCTCCGAGCCATCAACCCAGAGCCTGACGCGGGGCTCGAACTCACGGACCGCGAGATCGTGACCTGGCTGAAGTCAGACGCTTAACCGACTGCGCCACCCAGGCGCCCCCACAATATTCTTTTTTATTTAATGTTTACTTTTTATTTATTTTGAGAGCAAGAGCGAGCGAGTGCGGGCGGGCGCAAGCAGGGGAGGGGCAGACAGGGAGAAAGAGAATCACAAGCAGGCTCCACGCTGTCAGTACAGAACCAGACAAGGGGCTCAATCTCACAAACTGTGAGATCATGACCTGAGCCTAAATCAAGAGTCAGACGCTTAACCAACTGAGCACCCAGGTGCGCCCACAATATTCTTGTAGTTGAGTTTCTCTGTTGGGAAATGGGATGAACCATTAATTTTTGTTTATGGTATGAAATAGGATCCAGCTTTTTCTTTTCCTGTAGATGGGTATCTGTAATGTCCAGCACCATTTTTGGAAACCTCTCTTTCTCAGTGAAGTGTAATACCACTTTGCTATATCTGGTGTTCATCTATGAATAGGTCTGTTTCTGGGCTCTCTTTCGGGTCACATTGACCTGTTTTCCTGTCCTGTGCCTGTGCCTTGATGACCATGGAAAATGGCAGGACTTGGGGCAACTGGGTGGCTCAGAGCCTGGAGCCCACTTCAGACTGTGTGTGTGTCTCTCTCTCTGCCCCTCTCCCACTCACACTCTGTGTCTCGCACTCAAAAATAAACATTATAAAAAGAAGAAAGGAAGGAAGAAAATGGCAGGACTTGCTCTCTGGCAGACTCCGGTAGAGTACATGCTTCCTTTATGCTCTTTAAGAGGGTCCAAGTGTCCTCACTAGTTTTTAAGCTTTTTTTTTTTTTTTATATTTATTTTTGAGAGAGAGCAGCAAGAGCACGAGCAGGGGAGAGGCAGAGAGAAAGGGGGACAGAGGATCTGAAGTGGGCTGTCAGCACAGAGCTCAACACGGGGCTCAAACTCATGAACTGAAAGATCATGACCTGAGCTGAAGTCAGACCCTCAACCTACTGAGCCACCCAGGAGCTCCTTGTCTTCACTATTTGACCTTTGACATGATGGGGCTCAGGGTGTACTACCCTAAAATATGTCACCATATTGAATATCTTAAGCTGGAGGAATTTGAGAAAATGGCAGAAGGAGGAAGGTCACTCTGACCTCCCCCTTTGCCTTTATTCCCTGAAACAGGTCATTAAACTCCCATGTGAAAGGTGCCCTTCTGTACCAGGAGAATGGAAATTCTTACCACCAGAGACCAGGAATTTGGGGCAAAGAATTCTGTGTAAACAAACCTTGTTAAACCTACCCCACCTTCCTAATTATTTCTTCACCATGGTCTGCCCCTAGCCCGAACCCCTCTGCCTTGTCAGTTCTTCACAAGTAAATGGTTTCTTTGTCTAAAACGTAGAAAAGCTCCCTGCTCCGCTGCTTCTTTGGGTCTTCATTCTTCTGTGAAGGCTCCCAGGTACATGTAAGCATTCAATAAAATTTGTGTGCTTTTCTCCTGCTAATCTGTTTTTGCCAGTTTAATTTTTAGACCCAGCCAGGGACCCCAAGAGGGTTGAGAAAACTTTTCCCTCCCCTACAGACACTTCTAGGAGAAGTTTTAAAATTACATCTCTCTTGCTGGCTCCCTGGCTTGCATATGGGTGCACACACACACACACACACACACACACCTCAACACATCTTCCTCGATTTTTATTTGAATTGGATTTAATTTAAAAATTACTTTGGGGCATCTGGATAGCTCAGTCGGTTAGGCATCTGACTCTTGATCTTCACTCAGGTCTTGATCTCAGGGTCGTGAGTTTAAGCCCCACACTGGGCTCTGTGCTGGGTGTGAAGCCTGCTTAATTAAAAAAAAAAAAAATAGGGGTGCCTATGGCCTGGGTGGCTTAGTAGGTTGAGCATCCAACTCTTGGCTTTGGCCCAGGTCATGATCTCCTGGTTCGTGGGATCAAGCCCCACTTTGGGCTCTGCGCTGACAGCACTGAGCCTGCTTGGGATTCTCTCCACCCCTCCCTCTGCCCCTTCCCCGCTTGCATGTGTGTGTGCACTGTCAAAATAAATACAACTTTGGAAATAATAAAAATTACTTTGAGGAGAATTCATATGTTTATAATATCTTCCAGTCCTGATCTTGGTGTATCTCTCCATTTATTAAGGTATTCCTCATTGTCCCTCAAAGTTGTATACTATTCTTGTAAAGGTGTTTCAGATCTTTGAATTTATTCTTACTTTGTGTTGTTACACTGTTGTAGAAGTGTATATTTTCCATTCTAATCTTTATGCCTTCTTGCCTTGCCTTCCCCAGCTGGCTGGGATTTCTGGAAGTGCTGAATGAAAGTGGTGATATGGAGGTTCATTCCTGATCTCAAAAAGAATGTTTTCTAAGTCTGACCATTGAACATGATGTTCACTGTGGGTTTTTTCATCTTTATAGGTATCTTAACAGATATCTATAAAATCTATCTATAACAGGTACCTATAAAATTAACAGATAAGGAAGTTCCCTGATGTCCCTTAGTCTTCATGGAATGTTAAAATTGCGAATGGATGTTAAATTTTGTCAAATGCTTTCTCTGCATCTATTGAGATAAACAGATTGAGGGAACCATAGGCAGTACATTTTATTAACTAAATTTTCTAACGTTAAATGATTTTGTATTCTTGTGATAAAGTCAACCTAATTGTATTTTATTATCCTTTTAAAATAGTATTTGATTCTGTTTGGTAGTATGATTTAGGATGTTTGCATTTTGGCTTATGAGAAGAAAATTATAGTGAATTTTATTCTTTCACTGCCCTGGTCAAGGTTTAGTATCAAGTTAAGCTAGCTGTGTTCACTTTGATTTCACTAATGTTAATCAGATCTGAATTCAGGTTTGCTCTTTTCTTCCTGAGTCCTATTTTTCAGTTGTATTTCTTCCAGGAATTTATGTGTGTGGTTTGCATTTTCAAATATATTAAATTGATCACAACATCCATAAATCTCACTCAAAGAAAGTGATATTCCATTTCTATTTCTGCCAGGTTATTGCTTTGATCTGATCTCTCCCCCACTCCCCACCTTCCCTCCAATCATTGGAACAAAGCTTTATCAGTTTTATTAGTCTTTCTGAGAACAAACTTTTGGCTTCATTGAACCTTGTATATGCATGTTTTTCTTGTCTGTTGCATTGAATTTTTTACTATTTCTATATATTTTCTTTAGGTTTCTCTGTCAGTTTTCTAACATCTGAAAGATGGGTGTTTAGTTCATTAATTCCACCTGTCTTATTTTCTAATCTACCTTCTAGAAGATTTTATGTTTCCTTGTAAATACTAGGAAGTACTTACTGTTTAATTCAAAATATCTTCTAATTTTCATTGTCCTTAGACCCATGGGTATAAAGAAATATGTTCCTTTTTTTCTCTTTGGATTATACTTTTAAAAAAATCAGTATAATTGACATACAATAAATATCTTAGTGGCTTCAAGTGTAAATCATATGGACTGGATAATTTTATATATTATGAAATGATCCCCACCATAAATCTAGCTATCCTCTGTCCCCATACAAAGTTATTACAGAATTACTGACTATATTCTCTATCTGTACATTACATCCCGATGACATCTTTATTTTCTAAATGGAAGTTCCTACCTCTTAATCCCCTTGACCTGTTTTGCCCATTCCCCCAATGCCTGCCCCCTCTGGTAACCAACCATTTGTTTTCTGGATCTGTGAGTCTGTTTTTGTTTTTTCTTTAGCTATAAGTGAGATTGTATGGCATTGGTCTTTCTCTGTCCGACTTATTTCACCTAGTGTAGTACTGTTGATGTTGATCCATGTAAGATTTCATGGTGAGATGGTAAGATTTCATTCTTTTTATGGCTGTGTAGTATTCCGTTGTGTATATACACCACATCTTCTTTATCCATTCATCTATCGATGGACACTTGGGCTGCTTCCATTGCTTCCCTTTTCTCCACATCCTCACCAACACTTGTTAATTTTTTGTCTTGTTGATAATAGCCAGTCTGACAGGTGTGAGGTGATAGCTCCTTACAGTTTTGATTTGTATTTCCCTGATGATGAGTGAGTGATGTTGAGTAGCTTTTCACGTGTCTGGTGGCCATTTGTATGTCTTCTGTTGAAGAATGTCTATTAACGTCCTCTGCCCATTTTTTAAATAGGCTTCATAGTCAGCATGGGACTCAAACTCATGACCCTGAGATGAAGAGTTGCATGCTCCACCGACTGAGCCAGCCAAGTGCCCTCTTTGCCCATTTTTTAAAAATTTTTTTATATGTTTATTTCTTTTTTGAGAGAGAGACAGAGTGACAGAGCATGAGTAGGGGAGGGACAGAGAGAGAGAGGTACAGAACCTGAAGCAGGCCAGGCTCTGAGCTGTCAGCACAGAGCCTGATGCAGGGCTCAAACTTACAATGAGATCATGACCTGAGCTGAAGTCGGATGTTTAACTGACTGAGCCACCAAGGCGCCCCCCTCTCCTGCCCATTTTTAATCAGGTTGTTTATTTTTAAGTTGTGTAAGTCCTTTATATATTTTGGTTATTAACCCTTTATCAGATGTATGATTTGTAGATATCTTCTCCCATTGCCTGGGTGGCCTTTTGTTGATGGTTTCCTTTGCTGTGGAAAAGCTTTCCAGTTTGATGTAATCCTATTTGTTTATTTTAGCTTTTATTGCCCTTGCCTAAGGAGACTGGTCCAAAATACATTTTGCTAAGAATGATGTTAAAAAGCTTACTGCCCCTGGTTTCTTCGAGGAGTTTGTTGTTTTCTGGTCTTACATTCAAGTCTTTAATCCATTTTGAATTTATTTTTGTGTATGATGTAAGACAGTGATCCAGTTTCATTTTTTTGCATGTAGCTGCCTGCAGTTTTCCCAAAGACCATTTATTGTATATTCTTGCCTCCCTTGTCATAAATTAATTGACTGTGTGTGTGAGGTTTTTTTCTGGGCTCTTGATTCATTCCATTGATGTGTGTGTGTCTGTTTTTATTTATTTATTTTTTGTATTTTTTAATCTATATTTTTTAATTTAATCTTTTTAATGTTCATTTTTGAGAGAGAGAATGTGAGCAGGGGAGGGTCAGGGAGAGAGGGAGATACAGAATCTGAAGCAGGCTCCAGGCTCTGAGCTGTCAGCACAGAGCCCAGCGTGGGGCTCGAACTCATGAACTGCGATATCACACCTGAACTGAAGTTGGAAGCTGAACCGACTGAGCCACCCAGGCACCCCTGTGTGTCTGTTTTTGTGCCAGTACCATACTGTTTTGATTACTGTTCATTTGTAGTATAGTTTGAAATTAAGGACTATGATACCTCCAACTTTGTTCTTCTTTTTCAAGATTGCTTTGGCTGTTCGGGATCTTTTGTGGTTTTATACAAATTTTAGGATTCTTTGTTCTAGTTCTCTGAAAAATGCCGTTGGTATTTTGTTTGGGATTGCATTGAATCTATGGATTGCTTTGGGTAGTATGAGCATTTTAACAATATTCTTCCAGTCCATGAGCACAGAATATCTTTCCATTTATTTGTGTAGAAAGTAGTACATTTCTGAATTTCTAAGCGTATGAAAATTTTCTCTTGTGGTATTTTCTTATTGATATCTAAATTTAGTGTTTTGTGGTCAGAGAATATATTGTGTTTTCAATCCTTGGAAGTTGGTTGAGACTTGTGTGTTTGGCTTTTCTGAATGTTTGTGTGCTTTAAATGAATGTGGATTCTGAAGTTCTTAGATACAGTTTTCTCCATGTCTTTTATGTCTAGTTGGTCCATCACATCATGCACATCTTCTGTGTCTATTCATTTGTGTTTGTCTGTTCTGCCAGTCACTGAAAAGAATAAAATAGGAGTATATTTATACTATATATGCTGTATATTAAGTATACTATACATATGTAATAAGTATACCATGTTTATGCTTTATATAATAATCAGTAATCCTACTGTGATTAAAGATTTATCTGTTTCTCCTTACGGTTCTATCAATGTTTGATTTATATATTTTGAGGCTATGTTATTAAGTAGTCAGATTTACACTTTTTTTTAATTTTTATTTTTTTAATTTACATCCAAGTTAGTTGGCATATAGTGCAACAATGATTTCAGGTTTTACTGCTTTATTTTTTTTAAAGTAATCTCTACACCCAACACAGGGCTGGATCCCACAACCCTAAGATCAAGAGTTGCATGCTCTACAGACTGAGTCAGCCAGGTGCCCTGTCCTTTTGCTGTTTTAGCTACTTTATTGTGAATCACATGCATATAATAAATACACAAAACAGGGGCACATGGGTGGCTTAAGCACCTGACTTCGCTCAGGTCATTATCTCACAGTTCATGGGTTCGAGCCCCGTGTCAGGCTTTGTGCTGGCAGTTCGGAGCCTTGAGCCTGCTTTGGATTCTGTGTCTTCCTTTCTCTGCCCCTCACCCACTCATGCTCTGTCTCTCTGTCTCCCTCTCTCTCTGTCTCTCTCTAAACATTAAAAAAAATTTTTTTTTAATACATAAAACAAATATATTGTTAGCAAATAATTATAAACTGTATGTCTGTGTTGCTATCACCCAGGTTCTAGCTTCATCTTTCAACCATTCTGTGTCCTTATGTTTAAGATATGTCTCTTGTAGGGGCGCCTGGGTGGCTCGGTCAGTTAAGCGTCTGACTTCAGCTCGGGTCATGATCTCACAGTTTGTGAGTTCGAGCCCCACGTCAGGCTCTGTGCTGACAGCTCTGAGCCTGGAGCCTGCCTCGGATTCTGAGTCTCTCTGTGTCTCTCTCTTTCTCTGCCCCTCCCCCACTTTCACTCTCTTTCAAAATAAATAAATAACTTAAAAAAATATATATGTCTCTTGTAAATTGCATCTTAGATGAATTTTGTCTTCTATCCAGTCTGACACCTTAAACTACCATTTAGCTTGATGTGGGGCTTGATCCTACAACTGAGATTATGACTTAAGCTGAAATCAAGAGTCGGATGCTCAGCCGACTGAGCCACCCAGGTGCACCTACTGTCCTATCTTTTTAAAGCTGTACAAAACGACACTGCTGTTCTTTTACTCACCTATTTACCATCTTCTTTATTCACCATTCCTTTTTTTAGACTCTGACGTTTAGGTAGTATTGTTTTTCTTCTGTCTGAAGCACACACATCCTTGTACTTCCTTTAGTGGTATTTTGCTGAAGTCAACCTTTATAGTTTTCTGATAATGTCATTCCGGAATTCTCGAAAGATATTTTCACTGGATATAGAACTCTGGAATAGCCAGATGTTATCTTTCAGGACCTTAAAGTTACCTTTCCTGACTACCCTCTGGATTCTGTTATTTTACTTGGGAAGTTGTTCTGTTGAAAGGTAGTTTTCCCTCTCCTTCTGGATACTTCTAAGACCTTTATTTCCTTTTCTTTGGTGTTCTGCAGGTGCTCTGCCCCATTTTTCTCCCACTTTACCTTCTATAAATCTAAATATTTTTCTGAGCTTTTACTGTCCTTTTCAAGAAATCAAGCCACATCAATATTGTAAGCGTTTTCCCCTATATTTTCTTCTAGGAGTTTTATAGTTTCCATTCATACATTTAGGTCTTTGATCCATCCTGAGTTAATTTTTTTCACTGTTGTTTTGAGAGGCAGCAAGTAGGGGAGGTGTGTGTGGGGGGGTGGTGACAGAAGATTTGACGTGGGCCCCATGCTGACAGCAGGGAGCCCAATGCAGGGCTTAAACTCGAGAACCATAAGATCATGACCCAAGCCAAAGACACTTAACCGACTATGCCACCCAGGCATCTATTTTTTGAGTCAGTTTTTGTATGCGGTGTTAAATAAGGGTCTAACTTCATTCTTTTGAATGTGAGTATCTAGTTTTCCCAGAACCACTTGTTGAAAAAACTGCCCTTTCCCTAATGAATCATAGCACCCTTGTTTAAAATCATTTGACCCTACACAAGGGTTTATTTCTGGACTCATGTAATTTTTTTTTTTAATTTTTATTCATTTTGAGACAGAGCATGAGCAGAGGAGGGGCAGAGAGAGGGAGATATAGAATCTAAAGCAGGCTCCAGGCTCTGAGCTGTTAGCATAGAGCCTGACGTGGGACTTGAACCCACAAACCATGAGATCATGACCTAAGCTGAAGTCAGAAGCTTAACTGACCGAGCCACCTAGGTGCCCCGAGGTATTAGTATTCTTTAGGTATAATATTAAAGAATTAGATCTTCCAGTTCTGCCCCCCCCCCACCCTATTCCTCAAAATACATACCTCCTGAACATGCCTCCTTGACGTATTTTGTTCCCTCCATAACCCACTACTTTGTCTTGATTCATTGACAGGTTGTGACATTTTTCTCTCGTCCCAGCTGTGTGGACAGTGCCACACGCCCTCCGAACAACAACGGCTCTTGCATGCATATTTCAGTGTCTCTTTTGTCAGAGAGCCCAGCAGAGCCGCGGTTCTTCCGGTGCCAGCCCTGAGCTGAGCGAGGAGTGCCCTGCCGAGATGGTGAAGATGACAAAATCCAAAACTTTCCAAGCTTATCTGCCAAACTGTCACCGAACGTACAGCTGTGTCCACTGCAGAGCCCACCTGGCCAATCATGATGAGCTGATCTCTAAGGCAAGTGGTTTGTGCCCAGAAAATGATGAGATCCCCCTGAGGATGATCAGACCTAATTCGTAGACAAACATTTAACCATTGTGTGACTTTGAGGGTCTGTTGTGTCCGGGAAGTGTAGAGACTCCTGGGCAGCATTGATGAAAGTTTCGTGCATGGTGGAGTGTGACTGCACTGTGAAGTTGGTGTGCTTAGTGTGTTGGTCGTGGTGTTTGTGCAGTGGGTGGGTTTTGGAGGGATAGAAAATCACAAAAAGCAAGAGGAGTAGGTTAGTTTGTCAGAGCAGTAAAGTTAATGTAAAACCAAAACACATCAAAGGAACAAAGGAAGTCTAGCAAATCTGTGGGAAGAGTTTAATAATAAGGGAATTAAGAAATTTTAAAAACTCAGAATGCTTAAGGAGAAAACTAGCCTATCATAGAGGAATGGGGGAAAGAGGATCTTTTTTTTTTTTTTTATGTTTTATTTATTTTGAGAGCGAGAATGCCAAGCAGGTTCTGTGATGTAAGTGCAGATCATGCTGTAAGTGCTATCGTGCTATAAGCACAGATTACGCAAAACTGTGAGATCATGACCTAAGCCGAAATCAAGAGTTGCACGTTTAACCAACTGAGCCACCCGGGCACCCTGAAGAGAGGATCTTTTAGAAAAATCGTCAGGATGGACACTCTGAACAGGGCCATGGCAGCTGCCCTGGGCACTCTGTGTAGGACCAGGAGCAGCCTAGTAGATGAGAAAAGAACAGCCCAATTCCTTATTATTAAGTTGGACCCTTTTTTAGCAGCGTTTGAGGTCTATACTCAACCACTTGTGAACACGTAAAACGATTCAAATGTAGTAGGTGGGAAGTTGTGACCGTTCTCTCCTGCCCATCCTTGCAGGTCACCACCACCTCCCCCCATCCTCACAGGTTTGCCTTCTTGGGCTACGTGAACCTCATGCTCCTTCAAAAACAAAGTCAGGAAGTTGGGCCTTTCAGGAATCCCTGCTTAAGCTTCGCACTTTAGTCAGTAGGAAGATTGCTTGCCTACTTGTGTTTTAGCTAGGTGATAATGAACGGTTGTCTCATTTCTGTTTATCATCTAAAATAAACACAGTGAAACGAGGCAGAGAGTTCCTGTGCTCTCGCTGCTGTGGCTCCTTTGTCCATTCAGAAGATTCAAGTCAGAAATGCGAGGGCCTCGGTTCCTGGTTTCTTGGGTGCCTTCCAAGGCAGGCTCCGTGTGTGTCACAGTGTCTGAGTTTGTGGAAGGCAGAGCCACTCTGTGACCGCCAGATGGGGCTGTGTGGCTTGGTGACCTCCCTGAGCCATGCCATCTCAGAGGGCATAGGTGTTTGTTGGCATCATCATGGTGTTGGTTCTGAAGCATGCTGGAGGCCCCATCATGGGGTGGGCCAAAAGGAATTTGGGATGCTTCTTTCAACGAGCCCGAAAGACTGTTTTTTTAATTACATTGAAAGTAGAGACCTGCTAGGTGGAAACAGCCGTGACCTTAACTGAGTATCTCAGGATGAAAGTCATGCTGAGAACCTAAATGCACCAAGCACACAGTCTGCCAAGAGGCATCAGACCTTGCATTTCAGCTGGTGATACAGGAAACTGCTGCTTTTCCTTCCATACATTGTTAGTCCGTAAGTTACCATGTAGAGCAGAATCCAGTTCATATGAGGACAGAGGTATTGTCTTGACAGGTGTTCACGAGCCTCTGGGGCCATCTTTGTCACTAGTAAGCAATGCCTTGGTCCAGGGGAACTATTCCTGGTACAGGCAGGTCTAGTTGTTAGAAGGCTCTGATTTTATCTGTGGCCCACATCTGGCACACCACCTGTTTTCTGTGAAGTATTATTGGATCACAGCCACATTCGTCTATTTATGTATCACGCCAGAGTAGTTGCAACAGAGGCCGCGTGGCCCCCAAAGCCTAAAATATTTATCAGCTGGCCTCGTTTACGGAAGTTTGTAGGCCCGCACTCTAGTCTGACTTCTATCTAAACCCGAACCTCAGATCTGACCATATCACTGATCCAAACCCTGTTTAAACAAGTAAGGATTTGCAGAGTAGGTGAGAGAATTAGGAAAATTGGTCTACCGAATTGAAGGCTGATAAGGATGTGCAGGAAAACCTATGAGATGATTATTTGTTAAATTGGCCATGATGTAATATTCCTTATTCTAGAAAACCACTTGAAAACTCTTCTTAATCTGAAAGCTGTATATTTCTTTTTTTTTTTTTTTTAAGTTTATTTATTTTGGGAGAGAGAGCACACATGTGAGCGAGTAGGGGAGGGACAGAGAAAGGGGGAGAGAGAATCCCAAATAGGCTTCGTGCTATCAACGCACAGCACCACCCCCTCTCCCCGTCCCCCATGCAGGGCTCAAACTCACAAACTGTGAGATCATGACCTGTGTCAAAACCAAGAGTCAGTTGCCCAACGGACTCAGCCACCCAGGCGCCCCTAAAAGCTATATAACTCAGTCAAAACACTGGTAGCCTCAAGCTAGGTTATACCACAGTAACAAAAAGCCCCCAAGTCACAGTGGCTTACCACAAAGGTCTTACTCCAGTGAAATGTCTGTCCAGGGTCTGGGAGCACTGTGACTCCTGGGTCCTGTGTGGGGTCCAGAGCCCCGGAGGCCTGTGGTAGCCGTTCCTCAGCTTGGCCCTCCACTCACGTTGAGGCCATGACCTGAAAAAGTGTCTCCACCTTTATTCCAAAATGCAAAACTCACCATCCCTTTTCATCTTACCACAACAGACATGTGACAGCTTTTTCTTCTTTGCAGTCTTTTCAGGGAAGTCAGGGACGAGCCTACCTCTTCAATTCTGTGTGAGTACCACTGCCGTTGGCCTGTGGACCTGCTGTGTTCATGGTCACATTACATTTATTGCTTCTGTACATCCGTGCAAACAATTACTCAAAGGCTAGAATGACCAGAGGGTTTTTGAAAAATTTTTATTTTCATTTAAAAAAATTTTTTTAATGTTAATTTTGAAAGAGAGTGCAAGTGAGGGAGGGGTGGAAAGAGAGGGAAACACAGAATCTGAGGCAGGTTCCAGGCTCTGAGCTGTCAGCACAGAGCCTAACGCAAGGGCTTGAACTCACGAACTGGGAGATCATGACCTGAGCCGAAGTCGGATGCTTAAACAACTGAGCCACCCAGGCTCCCCTTTTTATTTTTTTTATTTTGAGAGCAAGAGGGTGCGTACGAGCCAGGGAGAGGGAGAGAAGAGAGAATCTTAAGCAGGCCCTACACTCAGCACGGAGCCTGTCATGGGGCTCGATCCCACAACCTTGGGATCATGACCTGAGCCAAAACCGAAAGTTGGACGCTTAACCAACTGAGCCACTCAAGCACCCCAGGTCAAGTGTTTTTAAGTGATCTTAAAGAATTGTACCCTCCAGTCAGAGTTTCAGGGAAGAGTGTGCTCTTACCTGAGGAACTAGCTCCCACATGCGGTGTGGTCTGTGCCCCATTTGTGGTGGGTTTGAATTTTACTGCGCTATGCACCACAGAACTGTCACCTCCCTAGGAACCTGGCCCATCTTGGAATTCTCCTGGGGAAATGAACAGTTGTTCCTTCTCATACAAGGTGGTGGTGGGCAGGGGGCGGGAAGGTGGGGCATTAAGAAGAAACACTGGTGCCTTTGGTAACCAGCTAGCTGGAGAAATAACCACCTAAGGCGGGAGCCAGGGGAAATGCTCTGGTCTCCAGCGATTTCCTGCCTCCTCCCCTGTAGGGTGAACGTGGGCTGTGGCCCCGCTGAGGAGAGGGTCCTTCTTACTGGCCTGCACGCGGTCGCAGACATCTACTGTGAAAACTGCAAAACCACGCTTGGATGGAAATATGTAAGTAACTGTCTATTCCAACCTCTTGGACACTGCACAGATTACCAGATAAAACACATTACTAACAGACACAAAATTCGCGAAGGAGTAAGCCCTCCCCCTGGAAGTGTCAATCCATGTTTTAAGATAGAAATTCTGAGCCAACTAAAGATAGATGTAATCACATAGGCACACCTGCGCTCCCAGGGCAGGGGTGACAGCCATGCCTCACAGTCCCACCCTGCAGACCTAGGCCCCTGAGGGGCCCCTGGAATGAGGGGAGGGTCCCACCTGTCTGGGGGACGCTCGCCGACTGGCCAGGCCTGCGGTGGCTGCTGACATTACTTAGCAGTAGCGATGGCAAGCAGAACCGTCTGTGGTGCTCAGAAGTTTCCGCCGCGCCCACTGAGGCCTGGCCTCCCCCCGCCCATCAGAGGTTTGGCCTGTGGGCAGCTTCTGCTCCCCCACACTCCCTGCTCCCGTTTTCCCCACCCCTCCTGTCAACTCCCAGATTTGTCCCTCTGGCCTGCACACCTGGTGCCCCCTGGCCATTGAATGCACGTCCACCCTGGGCTCTGGCATCTGAGAGGCGTGTCTGGGTGTGGCTGGCACCTGCCTTCATGACGTGCTCTTCTGCAGCGATTCTGGTCATCTTGGTCAGGGCCAGCTGCTCTCCCTCTTTCTGTAATTCCTGATTGTTCCTATTCTCTGCATTCCCCATCACACATGGAGATGGGCTTGGTGAGGCCTGCACACACCCCCAGCCCGTTCTGCTCCACCCTCACTGCCCACCCAAGGGCCTTCTCTTCTTCCAACGTCTTGAATGACCTCCAGGGCACTTGGCATAGTTGCCTTCGCTTGCCACTTATCCGCAGTCCCTGCAAGGAGGCTCTGGCTCCTCAGCCTCCCAGACTGCCTCGCACATGGTAGAGGCTCGGTAGCAAATTTGAATTAGCCTTTCCCTGTGAGTTTATCAGCAACTTCACAACGAGTAGGAGTGGCCTGTCCTGTCCTAGGTGTGCTTGTCACCGAGACAGACCCTGCCCCCCCCCCACCCGCCCCGGCCCTGGTCAGTACTGCACACAGATCACCTGGGGAGATTTAATACCATCCACTTATTTTCTTTACCAAGCATGCAGTGAAGCCAAAGTGAAATCGATTCTGTCCTGAGACCTTCTTTCTACTTTTTTTTTTCTTTTTCAAGGAACATGCCTTTGAGAGCAGTCAGAAATATAAGGAAGGAAAATTTATTATTGAGCTTGCCCACATGATCAAAGACAATGGTTGGGAGTAAAGTGAAAACTTTGTTCTCTTCTGAATCCTATTTTGTGAAACTGTAAATGTAACGGAAACCTAGGAGCATCCTGGATGACAGTATTTCTTGAACTTTGAACCTTGTAGGCTGGCCTCTCCCAGCTGTTCTGGTGGTAAGGTGTCCCCTCAGCCTCTGTCCTGTTCATGTACATGGCTGTTTCCGAAATGTTTCAATGACCTTTTCTTCTCAAGTTCCAGAGAAAGAATTAACCAACTGATGACTTATCCGTCTAGTTAATACCTTCTTTTAACCTATGCCTTTACGATAGAGTTTGGTTGTGCTCTTTCACGTTTGATAGAAAACCAAACTGAATTTCTGCGGACTACAGGGTTAGGGTCTTTTTAGAGAGCAAGTTCATTCCTCTCTTTTGGAATGAGGGTACTATAGCCCACTTTTTTCCCCTAATTCGTGAAACTACAAATGGACTGTTCCTCTTGCAGATGAACTGTTAAGGCATAGTGCTCATTTAAGAATCTTCCAGAAGCAGCCAATGAATCTATATGCCAAGGGACCTTTTTTTTTTTTTTAAGCCTTGCTCAAAAACAGAAGACACCACTGATTACATTTTAGATAAGCTATAAATAGAGAAATATGCCTAATGGAACATCTTGTTTATTTAAGCCAACAGCTTCCCTATCTAGAAAGCAAGCATTAGCAAAGGGGTCTGCAGGGGCACGCTATTTAGGCTGCAGTCCGGCAGGGCCCTGGCGGTGGGGCTTCTGCATCAGTTGCTGAGGGTGGGTGGTCCACAGAGTTAGAGTTTAACGCACTGGACCGAGTAAAATCGGATTTCCTTTTCTATTCTGATGTACTTGAAGAAAAAGAATTACTTTTGCATATGAAAGAGGCCAGAATGAGCAGGATAAACTTCCAAACTTGAGATTTGGGAGATTGTTTTAACATTTTTTTCAGGAAAGGTTAAAGTTCTAAGACCTATTTAAACTTTGTAAATGAATATGGGTCTCTTGTGCCCCACTGGTTCTGTCCCTTGAACTGATACAGAAGGGATCTGGGTGGTCTTCTAAGTCCTGTGTCTCAACCATCCACCTGTGCCTCTGCAGGGAGAGGGCACTGTGCAGAATTTTGGCCAATGTTCAGAGCATGGAGGTCAAAAATCATTCCCAAATAAGTTCTGTTTTTCAGTGTTTGAGCCTGACTCCAGCTGCTAGGCCTGGCCAGCAGCTCCAGGGGTCTGGTGGGGCCTCCAGTGTAGCTGGAGACCCCTGAGCCCCCATTGCTGGGGGTGGGGGCAGGAAGAGAGGGCCCAGGGAGGCAGGGAGAGAGAAGGGCAGTGTGCCCAGAGGTTTCTCTGCCGGGCCAATGTCTGAAAGACAAGGTCAGCCCCGTGGCAAATGTGAGCTGGCTGGGAAGGCTGAGAACGGCTTCTAGTCCGGTGGGAGGTCCCTTTCCTCCTTCCAGCCCTCCTGAGCCCCAGAGCCCATGGCCCCCCTGGGTGGTTTTGGCACAGCTGCTCACCTAGTTTCCCTTTTGGCACCGTCTCTCGGGTTAAGCCTTGGAACGTGGGGAAATGGCGCTGCCTTGCTGTGGGTGAGGGCACGGGAGTGCGAGCTAGTGTATACGCATGTCTCCAAGTATCGGAGGCAGATCTCTGTACAGCCGTGTAGGCCTCTGCGTGTACAGGTGCTCCAGCAGACTGCTGCTTCCTGAGCTGGCGTGCCCCCCCCCCCGCCCCCTCCCCCCCACAGATGTAGGTTGTCCCAGAGCAGCCCCGTGTTTGAGTTCATGTGCAGCTATACAGCCTTCAGGCTCCCAGGGCACAGTCCTGCACGCATGGCACACTCATTGCCACGGTCAGAAACCTGAAGACGCCGCACTTGAGCTGGCACGTGAAGCATGGTCACCTGCAGCTTCGGTCCTTAGTGGCAACTTTGAAAGGACAGAAAGACGCCTTCGTTGAGGAGTACTCCTCTTTGAAAACTTCACCTAAACTGACACCTCCCTTCTTGCCTTGGTGCCTCCATGAGCCTCAGTGCTGTGTCTGAGGCTCCAAGAGGATGAGGGAAATGGGGGTCCTGGGGGTGCTGAGGGCAGGGCTCCCGAGCACTTCTCCGCAAGAGCTTCACGTAAACTGAAGAATCTTCTCAAATTCTTCTGACCGAATTTTGTATATACTAAACTTCTATTTAAAGCTTTTATATGTTCTGGGCAAGTTTACTGCTCCTTCGATTTGAGCACTTTGGTTTTTGTATTGTCTTTTGTGATGGCATTGAAACATTTTTACTAGTGGTCTTAGGAGGCCTTGTTTTGTTTTGTTTTGTTGGTAATTGATACCAACAAAAACCCTTACCACTTTTTTTGTTGGTCTTCTGAAAAACCCAAGCTCCTCTTGAAACCAAAAGAACAGACCGTGAGCTGGCTTCAGGGAAGGACATTCACACACGAGACCACAACCAGATGTGCTGGTAAAGTGTTGGAATGTTCCACCCTTTTAAATTCCTAAACAGTAAATATCATCCTGTGACTTTTATTTAAATTATTTAAAATATTTTTTTCCTTGAAGTTTGGGAGGTGATGCCAGGATCATAAATGCATTTAAACTATGTGGTGTTCTCTGGCACAGCACATCTACTCTAAAAGTGTGGTTTAGTTTTGTTGCTGTTTTATATATACATATATATAGTATTTTTATACCTTAACGCTTATTCTTGATGGCATCTGTCAGATATTACGCGAAATCAGAAATGGGAATCTTTTTTAAAAAGTCCTTTAATTTACCTGATGACTTCACCAGGTACTTACAAAATCCAAGTGGTTTTAATACCTAGAAAACTAAGTTCCAAAATGACCTACAGAAATGTAAACCCTCATTTGTCAAAGGCTCTTGGGTGGATCTGCAGCCCAGAGTGGCCTGGCCATGCCTTGGGCCAGGTGCATGTGGTCACTGGGTGCAGCTGGAGGGACGGACCGATGGACAACAGCCTGAAGGTTTGCCCCTTGGAGCAGGACTGCCAAGCTCACGTGCACAAGCCTCCTTCAGCCTCTGCGTCCAGCCCTCTGTCCTCTGTGTCCGTGTGAGGTTCAAAAATAAAGCTTCCAATGTCAGATGTGTCCTTCCCAGTAGCACCTCCTGTTGTGGGCACTGGGGGCCCTGGATTCCCACAGTTCTCATTGTCCATGGCTTCTCCCATGTGGGGTCCTGTTCCTTGAGGTGGAGAGGCAGGTAGTCCTGGGTGTGGGCCACAGGGGAATGTGGCTGTGACTACCCATGGTCCTTGCTGGGCAGGCCTCAGTGAGTCCACGCATAAGGCAACAGAGCTTTCCCTGCTGCGGCTCCGGTCCCATGTGGGGCCATGCGGCCCACTGTCTCCTAGAGCTCTGTGTCACCGGGCTCCCACCAGTTGGGCTTGTGCACGTAGCCCAAGAACGCCTAACCTGAGCTCACCCCTCCTGAACGCTGAGGGGTTAGGAGCCCTCTGGGACTCCCTCTTCACCCCCACATACCCGGAGTCCACGAGCGACTAGTCAGTGGCCTGCAAGTGCGTTTACATGGCTGTCACTGCATCCAGCCCTCTCCTCCTGGGTGAACCAGACTCTTGGGATACATTTCAGGCACAAACACTGGAGTGTAAGCCCTTCACTAATTGGGAGGGTAGTGGTGAGGAGGTCATAAAGAGGGATGAGGGCCAAAGGCAGAGGCTGAGAGGTCACTCCCTAGAGCCCAGGTCCCTGGTTCCAGCTATGGTCACAGGCAAGGGATTGCAGAGGCACAGGGTGCCTGTGGGGCTCAGCCTTGTTCTCAGCACAGAGGAAAGCTGGTGGCAGGCCTGAAGCAGGATGACCACAGGCTGATGAGCTTTAGGTGGGTGACACAGATATGACCTCTGTGTGGATATGCACAAGGGGCTTGAACAGACGCAGGTGAGAGATAAGGGGCTTAGACCCGGGGTTCAGCATCAGAGATGGAAAAAGAAGAGCCCCCCAGCATGTTCTGGAATTTGAAGTTTGGGTGAGGGGAAGAACCAAGGACAAGCTGGAGAGAGTGGTGGCCTGTGCTGACCTTTAGACCACAGGCCTTAGGAGTGGGTGTGAGGAGTGGACAGCCTTGGGGCCAAAGGAGACAGACAGTGGGAGGCGGCAGCTGTCCCCACCCTTCTGCAGAGGCACTTTGGGAAGGCCGAGGTAGCCGTGTCAAGGTCAGGAGCATGGAAACCAGGCTGGCACAGGCTACGGAATGAAAAAAAAAAGGGTGGGCAGGCAAGCAAGTATGTTTTTTAAAAGACATTTATAGAAAAATAGAGTTAAGGGATTTTTAAGTCTGGAAACGCTGGTGAGGCTGGCCTAGAAGCTCTGGTGCTAGGGCTGGGGGTCAAGTGAGCATGTGGGGAGGCAGGGGGCCAGGGGGCACACCAGCTCTCTGAGGCCTTTGGCACATCCATTGGTAACAGCAGGAGCTGGCTGACTTCTCCCATGTGTGGTCCTGGTCCTGTCCTGAGCTGGAGAGGTGGGCAGTCCTGGGTGTGGCCCTCGGGGGAACATAGCTGTAACCACCCATGGTCCTTGTTGGGTGGGCCTCAGTAAGCCCAGGTATAAGGCAGCAGAAGAGGTTTTAGAAACTGATGTCAACAGGGCGCCTGGGTGGCTCAGTCGGTTAAGCGCCCGACTTCGGCTCAGGTCATGATCTCACGGTCTGTGAGTTCGAGCCCCGCGTCGGGCTCTGTGCCTACAGCTCAGAGCCTGGTGCCCATTTCAGATTCTGTGTCTCCCCCTCTCTCTGCCCCTCCCCTGTTCATGCTCTGTCTCTGTCTCAAAAATAAATAAACGTTAAAAAAAAAAGAAAAAGAAACTGATGTCAAGGCTCTGTCTAGCATCATCAAGCCACCGGCAGCAGGAGCCCCCCCAAGGTTTGGATCTGAACCCTGCCCCCAGAGTCTCCCGGTCAGAAGATCCGAAGTCTGAGACTCTGTTTCTAACCAGGTCCCAGGTGATAACACTGAGTAAACAGTCTCAGACAAAATGACTGAAGTGGGGTGGGGAAGGGAGGAAGGCCAGAGTCAGGACACAGCGTTCCTCCCTGTCCCAGACCCGTGCTGCAGGCTGGTCTAAGGGCCACAGCCCACGCCTGGTGGTCCAGGTCGAGGGTTCTAGGTAGGCTCAGGCCTGGAAACAGGGCCAGGCCACTGTACCAAGTGAAGGTTGGGAAGGCCCAGGGGCCAGGAAAGGGGAACAAGCAAGAGCTCTAGTGAGCTGTAGTCAGGAGGACAGAAAACTCTGTGGTGTGGATACAGGTCCCCAGCCCTGAGTCCCTATGGGGATCCAGAGTGACAGACCTGCTGCTACCATGAGCTGAAGTCCCCAAAACCTCGGCTGGGTTTTTTCTTGGCTACAGGGACAGCTGCACTGGTTGACGGCTCTTCCTCTGATACACGTTTCCTAGAAAGAGAAGAACCACTCTAGCTGCTGTGTACCAATTCCTGGAGCTGGGGGCCCACACCCTCCCACAGCTCCCCTCAGCGTGATGTCACACAGCCATGTACCCCCAGCCCCAAGTCCTCAATCCCCAGCCTGCGCAGTGGCCCCCATGGCCCCTGCTCGTCCTCACCACTGGTGGGTTCTGACCCATGGGCACTGGTAAGCTTGGAGAGCACCATGCAAAACGGGACAACAGCCCTCGCTCCACTCACGTGGCTGCTGGATTGATGTACTTGCCCACCCCCTGGCGGTACGTCTGGGGGCCCTGGCTCCCCGGCTTGGGCTGGCTTGTTTTCACTGTGCTTTCTGGGGCCACCTCCTCGAGCTGCGTCTTCTTCCGCTCCTCAGCAATCTGTGAGGGAACAGGACAACAGCTGGCCCGGAGCTCCTCAGGCTGGGCAAGTTCCCCAGAAGCCCTGCCCACCTGGTGGCTGAGGCCCCCTCACCTGAGCGTCGGCCTCCTCGTAGGGGTCCACAAACACCGTGGTGGAGTCAACGCGGATCTCTTCCTAGCAGCAGAGGGAGGCAAATGAGGGGCCGGCAGAAGGCAGCAGGCCCCTCCTAAGCCACCTGCCTGATGCCAGGCCTGAGCAGCGGTCCCTCTACTCTAGTACATACCTTAGGGCGGTCAGTTTTGGGGTCACTCTCCACATTCTCCATGGCTGTCAGTGTGTCAAAGCCCCCAACAACCCTGCGGCAGGGGGACAGGGGTACCTCTGTGCTGCAGGCAGTGAACCCCCAAAAGCCAAGTCCCTGTGGCATGCCAGGAAGAAGGGCAGAGGATGGGCCTGAGAAGGTCCCATAGGGGTGAGGGCCATGGCCCGGGGAGGAGGGGCCGAGGGGAGAGGTTAAGAGCAGGGCCAGTGGGCCACCTGGCTTGTTCAAAGTTTTATTGGGACGTAGCCACACCCATTGCTTTTATGCTAGTGCCTTTGGCGCTACAGACAGCTGAGCTGAGGATTGTGACAGACCATGAAGCCAGGAAACTGGAAATACCATCTGGGCCTTCACAAGACAAGAGGACAGAGAACAAACATGGACCAGACTTGAGAACTGGAACCATCCAGAGGAGAGCCTGAGGGGGGTGAGTTCAGGGAGGGCAGCCGGCCAAAGGGGGCAAGAGCTCCTCTCCTCTCAGCCAGCAGGTCTGCATGGCCATGACTGTGGCAGTGATGGTGATGAGGGCAAATGAGCATGGAGCCAGGCGAGGGGGAAAGGCAGTGAGAGGGTCCCACTGGGGAAGAAGCCCACCCGCACCCCAGACCTCAGCAGCAGCTTCTCTTACCGCCCGAAGATAGTGTGCTTCTTGTCAAGGTATGCGCAGGAGCGGAAGGTGATAAAGCTGGGCAAGGAAGAGAGGGCATCAGGACGAGCGTGCACGCTCCCCCACCCAGCCTGACTTGGGTCATGGCTTCTGGGCACAAACCAGGCGTCCTTGTCCCTCAAGAGCTATTCTGGGAAGCTGGAGCTCACTCGCGTGTGTGGCCTTCATGCCCTGCCCGTCCAGGGGACCAGGACCCCTGGCTCCCCAGGAAGAGGCCCAGGGCACAGCTGCCTGGGAAAGAGCAGGAGAGGCTGTGCCTCCAGACCCAGCTACTGCCACCTCCTGTCGGGCAGACACCCAAAGCCTGCAGGGAGAGGCTGCTGGGGGAGTGAGTGGCTGGGGAAACTGGACACCAGAGCCCACACCAGTGTGACAGCAGCTCAAGGAGCAGGGACTCTGAACTGGAAGAAAGGACATGAGCAGGAAAGGGAGCAAAGACACTGAGGAACATGGGTAAATACCCATAAACACTGACCAAGTAAATTTTTACATCTAGTTTGGTATAAAAATGAGTGAAATTTAAATGCCTAAATATACTAATGTGAGATGGTAGAGCTGGGGGGCCAGGACTGGAAGGATCTGTCTGGGAGGGAGACAGAGATAACTAACTAGTAACTACAGACTTTAAATAAATCTACTTAAGTGACACATGTAACTTCCAAATCAGGAGAAAGAGAAAAGAAATGAAAAATATTTTTTATTTATTTTTTTTAACATTTATTTTTGAGACAGAGAGCATGAACGGGCGAGGGTCAGAGAGAGGGAGACACAGAATCTGAAACAGGTTCCAGGCTCTGAGCTGTCAGCACAGAGCCCGACGCGGGGCTCGAACTCACGGACCACGAAATCATGACCTGAGCTAAAGTCGGCCGCTTAACCGACTAGCCGCCACCCAGGTGCTCCGAAAAATATTTTTTAAAAGGGTGACTAGAAAGCACAAATGAAGGTAACAGAAAGCAATCCAGACACCGTCTGGAAAGTTAGGTATGCACTTATGACTGTCAGGCTGAGGTAAAATAGTCCCCACTCTAGCATGTGCTGTTAGAAAGACAGCCCCAAGACTTCAAGGATCTGGAAAGCTCCAAGTTAAAGGATGGAAGGAGATGTTTAACAAGAGATGGAGGCAAAAGCATTCTGGGGCGGATCCTGGTGCACAAGGGCATGAGGCCACACCCCTCGAAGCGGTGCAGGCCGGGTAGCCTGCTGGGACACGGTGCGATGCCACCCACATCCCCGACAACCCACAGGATGCACACACGCACACACGCACACACAGCTGGCAGGGACGGAAGGCTGAAGCACATTCCTCCAGGGACAGCACTCCCTCGGGGCCCACCCCGAGGGCCCCTTGTCTGACCCGATGACAAGGCCAGCGGGCAGGTGTCCACAGACGTCAAAACCCACAACTGTGCAGACCTTAACTCTGGCCACCAAGTGGGTCACTCGCTACCACTCATTTCTAACACACATGGGGAACCTTAAAAGGGAATGAAATAGTCCCAAAGAAAAAAAAGGAAACAGAAAAACAATGAAAGGGCAAAGATATAATAGAAAGGAAGTAAAGTCTCAAATTAGTTCTTTGACCTAAGAAGAAAGTGCCGTCAACATATACAGACTCAAATGTCTTCAGGGTGGAGAGTAAGACGCGAGACTAAGAAAGGAGAGAAAGAGAAGAGAAACAGGAAGAAGCCATTAAAGATGGAAACTGAGGGAACTTACATGAAGTAAAAACAGAGAAGCCTTTCGTGAGCCATTAAGGAGAGTGGGAAAGGAGATACGGTGAGCAACAGGAAAAGAGATGCCATGGAAGCAAGTTTGGAAATCTAGACATGGACCAGTTACATTCTGGCAAAACAGAAACGTGGGTCAGTTGGCCCACGGAGTGGAATCTAAGGAATTAGAGTGAATGATCTGCAAAAGCTGTCCTTGACAAGCTAACTGAACAAGCAGCTGACTCCAATCTAAGTTTAACCACCCCAGGCTATAAAGTGAGGGCAGGCTCACTGTGCAGGCTGCACCCTCTCAGACTCTGGTCCCACCAAACCAGTTCTGACAAGCCACACCTGGCTCCAGAAGATAGTGGCACATGGTCTAAAACAGTGGTCGTCGGACCATCATTGCACAGCAAGGACCAGACCGGGTTTACTCCAGAACAAAGGACTGACAGACAGCAAGGCTGGTCAGCCCAGAGGCTACATCCACAAATTCCAGGAGGAAAGGAAAGCCATAGGACCATAGTAACAGATGCTAAGAGAAAAACATCTGGAAATGCCACAGTCTCTCCAAAAAAGTAGGCCCCAAAACAAATTTGATCAGATGGCAAAACAGCATGTTACGCCCACTCCTCTCCTTACAGGCCTATGAAATGACTGGTGTTCACACTAGAAGAGAAGACAGAACACCACCTTGTGCTGATAAACGTGAGTATCTAGAAAACCCAAGACACTCTTAACAAAAACTATCTGAGTTATAAGAGAATTTGATAAAGTAGCTAGATATAAAATAGACTTTCTCGGGGCGCCTGGGTGGCTCAGTCAGTTGAGCATCCGACTTCAGCTCAGGTCATGATCTCATGGTTTGTGAGTTCGAGCCCCGTGTCGGGCTCTATGCTGACAGCTCGGAGCCTGGAGCCTGTTTCGGATTCTGTGTCTCCTTCTCTCTCTGCCCATCCCCTGCTTGTGCTCTGTCTCTCTCTCTCAAAAATAAATAAATAAATGTAAATAAATAAATAAATAAAATAGGCTTTCTCCACATGCGCAACAGAATTGGAAAAGAATTCTCATTACAAAAATATCACAAGTCATAAAATCCTTAATGAACAGGCTTATCCAGGAAGGCAGGGAGCCCAGGTGAAGGAAACTATAAAGCCACATTAAAAGATATAAAATACAGCCTCACGGAATGTCAAGACACATTCATAAATGGAAGAGGTCATACATCTATCCTTCCAAACTATCAACATCACATCACTCCAATTAGAACCCCCATAGTCTGCTATAGATAAAATGATCTTAAAATCTGGGGTGTGTGGCAGGCTCAATCGGTGAAGCATGCACTCTTGATTTTGGGGTTTTAAGTTCAAGCCCCACACTGGGTGTACAGCTTGAGAAAAAAATAAAATCAGGGCACCTGGGTGGCTCCATTGGTTAAGCGTCCAACTTTGGCTCCGGTCATGATCTCGTGGTTTGTGAGTTCGAGCCCCACACTGGGCTGTCTGCTGTCAGCACAGAGCCCACTTTGGATACTCTGTCTCTCTCCCTCTCTGCCCCTCCCCTGCTTATGCATGCTCTCTCTCAAAAAGTCTTTTTTTTTTAATGATTATTTTTGCGAAAAAGATCACGCGCATGCACACGCACACAAGTTGGGGAGAGGCAGAGAGAGGGAGAGAGAGAATCCCAAGCAGGGTCCACACTGTCAGTACAGAGCCCAACTCGGGGCTCTTGGTCCCATGACCCTGAGGATCAAGACCTGAACAGAAATCAAGAGTCAGATGCTCAACTGACTGAGCCACCCACGTGCCCCTGTATTTTTAAGAGCTTTTTAGTCATTGATATTCCAGATGTTTTTCCCAGGTATTTTCCATTTGACAAGATCCCAGATAATATTTTGTTTTAATGTTACTTTTTGAGAGACAGAACAGGGGAGGGGCAGAGAGAAAGCGGGGCAGAGAGAAAGTGGGGCAGAGGATCTGAAGCAGGCTCTGTTCTGAGAGCAGAGAACCTGAGGCCGGGCTCGAACTGTAAGTTCGAGATCATGACCTGAGCCGAAGTTGGGACACTCAATGGACTGAGCCACCCAGTTGACTGCCATTGACTCACCTCTAATATGAGGGTGCCCATCAGAGCCCCTGTCAAGTGTGCCTGGTTGGCCCCAGACACCATGGGCACAGTGGAGAAGGGGGGTGCTGGGACTGCCTGGGCCCCAGGGTGTCCTCTCTCAAGGGAGGCCCCTTTTGTATCCTGATGGTCCCCTAGCTTAGGTGACTCATTCCAGGTGATTTTCCATAAATCCTTTACATCCTAAGCCAGGGCCCTCCTGCTGAGTGCTTCCTACAGAGAAGGCGCTCCTCCAGCAGGTGTTCTGGGAGAGGCCCGGCTCCTTTCCCCACCCCCTCCCAGGCATGTGTTACATCCTTGTGAAAATCAGGGCCTAATTCCAGATTATATATACATATGCACACACAAACTTCCTCATAAAAAGTGAGCAAAGAGGAAAGAGTTGACAAAGAACAAGCAGAGACTAAAGACTTTTAAAAATCAGAAATAATGAAACTCAGTGAACTCCTCCAGCTCCCAAGAGAGGGAATGATTGAGGCCAAGCGAAACCCTGCCTGGCTGGGCACCCCCATTCTACCCAGCTGCACGGCTCTGCGGGGGAATCCCATCAAACGTCCAGGAAAGCCACCACTCCTGCCCCGCTCGATGCCACCATCATCAGCCCCCACATTGCACAGACCGATCTCCCCTGCCCTGCCAGCCCCATTGTGCAAGGCTCCTCCGGAAAACTGTCTTGCCGCTGCCCCACAGACATCCCCCACCCCTGTCCCTCCCAGGTTGAGTCTAGCTGTTCCCCTTCCCACACTCACTTCCGGTGGGCCCTCACCCCTCGCCTTTTCATCTAGACCAGGGCGGCCAGGTCTTTACTTCCAGCTCATTCTCACCCCCTTGGCTGACCCACTAGGACCAGGCTGAGTGTCCCAAGCATCTAGCACTTCAATGCTGCAGGCAGAATTCTCACACCCTCACTGGGTCTCCCCATTTCTAGAAACGCATTACAAGTTCTAGCCGGCCCCGCCCCCCACCATGCCCTCTCCCCACAGCCCGGGCCAGCCACACCCACACCCGCATCTGCCTCCTACAGCCGCTCTGGGTCTCTGTGTAACCACCCATGTCTATTCTTTCATGGGCACATACAAAGCACACACACCTGGGGGGTGGGGGAGTGGTGAGTCTCCCCCCGGAGTGCTGCCCACTTTCTGGGTGGGATTCAGGTAGTGTATGCTCTCTAGGGCAAAGCTGAGAGGGAGGACCCACCCACAGCTGCCGGCTGACTCACAATTGAGACTTGTTGGTGTTGGGCCCCGAGTTGGCCATGCTGAGGATACCCCGGCCCGTGTGCGAGAGGTTGGGCCGGAATTCATCTTTGAAGGGCTTTCCCCAGTACGACTCCCCACCTGGAAGAGAAAGCAGCATGACTGGCAGTAAGAACGACTGGGTCCCAGGCCAAGTGCAGCCCAAAGGACGAAGCCCAGCTCTGGAAATGTGTGTTGAGTCCCAAGGGGCACTGCCAAGTACCTCAGAGGGCAGCCCTGGCCCCGAGGGACCCTCATCACTATCTCCCCATGGAGTCCTCCCAGCCCCCAGGTCCTTCAGAGCCCCTACATGGGGCCAGGCCCCTGGTACAAGGAGTAGAAGGTGAAAACCACAGGTTATTACTGCTCACACCACGTGGGGTGAGGGAGTGGCCTGGGCCCAAGGAGCCAACAGGCTGAAGGGTTCAAGAGGCAGCAAGAAGGCAACATGTTGCTTTTCATCCTCTAACCAGGCCTTACAACTATCTCAAAATGAGAAAACTGAGGGATGTGCCTGAGGTCACACAGCAGGTTGGTGGCTGGTCTGTCAGATTCCACATCTGGAGCTCTCAGCACAGCCTGCACCCACCTACCCCCTCGCGGCCTATGAAACAGCCAAAGCTGCCAGGGTGGCCCCCATACTAGTACCTACCTGTGCCTGTGCCAGTGGGGTCTCCCCCCTGGATCTGTGAGAAGACAAGAAGCCAGTCAGCAAGCTGTACCCCTTGAGCCCGAGGCCCTGCCTGGCCCTCCTGCCACCGCCCACCACCACTGGCTGAATGAACTCCCCACCTGCCAGGGGGGCTCAAGGGAGTTCTGGGTGAGGACAAGGCCCTCCCAGGCCACTTCTCTGCACAAGCCTAGTGTGGCCAGGCTGGGGACTCTTAGGGGTCAGCCTGCAGGCTCCCTGCCCTGAAAAAAAGGGGCTCATAGGAATGACTCCCAGGAGTCACCTGCAGGACTCACACTGGCCAGGAGTCACAGGGCCCCTACAGTGGAGCAAGTCTTTGGCCAGTGCTGACTCTTGTCACTCACCACAAAGTTCCTGATGGATCTGTGGAAGATGGTGCCGTTGTAATACTGCTTCTTGCAGAGTTTGATGAAGTTTTCACAGGTTTTTGGTGTCTACAAAATAGCCCAGATACTTCTGTGAGGCAAGGAGCAACTGATGCAAAGATCACAACTGCCACCCAGGGCCCTTACTGTGCAGGGGCAATGGTCTGCTGCCCAGCCCAGACATGGTAAAGAAGGACCCGTGAAGCTAAATGACAAGACACTTGTATCTGCCGTGACCCTAAGCCAGGGTCGTGGAGAGACACTTGAACAAGTCGGGGGCAGGGGTGTGTGTGTGGAGCCTGACCCCTTTCGTGTGAAGGTTGTGCACGCAACTGCTCAGAGCACGGACCAAGGAAATGCAGTGCACCGCTAACAGGGTCCCTAACAGAAAGGGAGGTGGGGGCCATACTTTCTGGAGACCAAGTGGAATTTTGTACCACAAGCATGTGCCAAGTGCAGCTATGTATTTAAGACCCTGGCAAGGGCCTGGAGTTAGGTGGAGGGGATGGTGGCCACCTACCATGTCGCAGTGCAGCTCCAGATTGAGGTCGCCCTTGTTGGTGTGCAGCCGCACATAGCCCTTCTTCTTCACAAACTGGTAGCGCAGCACATCCTCATCGATGGCAGCTGCAAACCGAGGCCAGAGCTCTGTGATGCCCTCCATCTCGGGCAAGCCCACCCCACACCAGACTCTAGGGCCGGGGACGCAGCCCCAGCTTTGGGGAGAGCCCAAGGGTCTTCCTGGGCTGAGCATAGGCTCACAGGGGCCACAGTGGCAGGACAGGGTGAGTATACAGGTAGAGGGATGAGGAAGGGCTCCAAGGTTAAGGAGGTACCTAGAAAAGCCTGGACACAGCAGGCTAGGAGGGGCAAAGGCGATGGTGGGGACTTGGCAGGCTGAGAACACAAGAGGAAGGGGCGTGGGGACAGTGCCAAGGTGGGACGTGGGCTGGAGCCCAAGGCAGGGCAGCCCCGGCAGGTGGAGAGAGGACCTTCTACTCCCGGCCTGGCCCCCCCTGCAGCCTCTGCCATCCCAGACAAACATACTTTCCAAAAGGGCCCATGGCTGCCTGACCATGCCTGAGTTGCCTAAGCACCCATGAAGGCCAGGCACGATAGAGTGATGCTCAAGGGGGCGCCCTGCCCTTGGATGCTGTTAAGCAGCACTGCTGGAGATGAAGGTGCAAAGGCAGCTACCTGCTTCATGCGTAGTCTCTGGAACCATGGCAGTGGAGGTGAAGGAGGCGCTGACCTTGCCGGTGGAATAGTGCGCCTGGAGAGGAAACCACATGGGTGCATTAGTGGTGCCCTGAGAGGCCGGGGCCCCACTGCTCAGGCCCTGCTTGGTGCCCTTCCTCCAAGAAACTGTCCACGGCCGCCACCCACAGAGCCCAGCAGGGACCTCCTGGGGGCCGGGCCCTCTAAGAGCTCACGGACTGAGGGGACCAAGCCAGTGTGCCCGCAACACAGGGCCCCGCCTGTGCAAGAGGCTGAGGCTGAGCTGGCCAAGGCTCTCGTGTAAACTGAAACCCTGGAAGTAAGTAGAAACTGGTCACCTCTGGTATTCACAGTACCAGGGACTCTAGTTCTTTTGCAAATGTTTCCACTTTTCACAGTAAACACACTGCCTTTTTAATCAGGAAAAAATAAACCCCAATAGGTTTTATTTTTATCTAAGACAGTGGGAAAAAAAAGATTTCTCCCCATTAGAAGAAAATAAATCAAAATACTAAGTGCTGCTGTTTTAGAGGAATGGGATTATTAACCACAACCTTTCTTTTCTTACTTTTGCAAATTTTTCTGGATAATTCTTTAAGGATGTAGCCTCAGAGCCCCCTCTATCCTCCTCATCCCCCATAGCCCTGCCCGAACAGGCCATGTGTGGCCTCCAGCACCCCACCTGCCATCCCCAGCCTCCTGAGGCCCATTTTCAATGCAGCCCACCTATGGGCCTCCAAGGGGCACGTGGGCTCTGAGGGGTCCTGGCCACCCCCCTCCAAGTGTATCCCAGGGCCTCCATGAGTCCCTTCACCAAGACCTCTGAGGGGCTGAGCTGGGCAGGCTGGCTGAGCTGGCAGCTGTGTGGCCCTCTGCCTACTCACAGCATTCAGCTTGTCCACTTTCTTCTTCTCTGGGACTTTCATGGTGGCAGCCAGAACCTCGTCCCCTTTGAACTCTTTGTAGAGCTCCTGCAGCGTCTCTCGGGTCTCAGCGTTTGTATTTTTCAAATAATAAGATGGGTCCTGTTTGGCCTTTTCTTCATCTATAAAACAGCACAGTGGCCCTGATCAGCCAAGCCCCCAGCAATGTCCCCAGATGTGCACGACAGGGACAGGAGGCCAGAGCCCGCTGTAATAGTGGAAGCCCAGGCTAGGACTTAGGCTGGGTAACCTGAACCTCCATCACAGTGATGCTTTCCTGGTAGCTATGATGAAGAAAAGGGTGTGCAGAGGGAGAGAGAGCGAGGAAACGGCTCACAAGGGTACAAGTCAACCCGCCCACAGTGTTCTCCACAGTCGGCTCTGGTCTGTCCCCAGCCGTGACCTGGCCCCAGTGGCTCATACACAGCCCTGCACCAAATGACACTGGGGGCAGCAACCAACTAGCTGAACAGAGGCCACAGTTACCACCCCTCACTGACTACCTATTCCCACAATGAGAACAGAGCCAATTTCTAAGAAGCGAGTGGAGGACCTGGGAGAGCAAGCGGCCTAGAAGGGCCTTGGAGCTGGGTATTGAGTGGGGAAGAGGCGGCAGCCAGGCCTCCATGGCATGAGGCGGTGGGCACCAAGGATACTGGCCCCAGCTGGGACGCCCACAACAGGCCCCCTGTGGGCAGGCATGGGCCAACAAGGTCCTGCCAACTTCAGCACAGAAGCTAAGAGTAGCCAGTCTAGGCTTGAGCAAGACTCCTGGATGCTCCAGCCCTCAGGAAGGCGAGGTAAATTACCCAGAAAGCACTGGCACCCAAACCCCTGGCACGCAGACCAGCTGCCATTGCACCTACCAGGATCTGTTATTTTTATGTTATTCTTCACATGAAAGAAGTTGGAGACATTGAATTTGTCCAAATTGGTGGGGTCCTGCAGCAAAAAGAACACACACAGCACAGTGAGCCAGGCAGCAAGGGATGGGCAGGTGGCCTGAGTGCTGGGGTTGGGAAGGAGAGGCCAGTGGCAGCACAGAGATCTGGGGTGTCGAGCAGGGAATGGAGGGTGGGTGTCAGGGGTCAGGGGAGGGCTCTGCCTGAGCACGGCCAGGAGCACGGGTTGGGTGGGGATAGTGATACAAATGGCTAGCTGCTCTCCAAACTGTGTCCCCTTCTCCCTAGCACACGGAAGATGAGCATGTCTCGCATCAGGCAGCCATGGGACGGATGGAGTTTCGTGGAGGGGATGCAGGCAGAATGGGGCACCCATCTTAGCCTCCCACATGCCACACCCCATGCTCCCTTCGGCCGGCTGCCACAGACCCCGTGGTGCCTCAGGTCCTAGTGACAGCAAGCCCACACTGTGGGAGAGAATGTGCACGGACCTCCGATGAGGACAGGATAAGCCCTGGACGGGAGGGGTCCACAAAGGCCACCCCTGGTTTCTAAGTCCAGGTCTTTCAGGAACCCACTCTCTGACACTCAGAAGCACGCCCTAGCCCTACGCTCACCACTGGGGTAGAGCACACGCCAGCCCATCCTCTCCCACTTGGATACGGAGATGGCTCTGGGGCAGAGAGGAGCGGCCTTGACGTAGCAAGGGCAGGCACTGGAAGAAGAGATGTGAAGCAGCCTCGTGAAGGCCCAGGCTGACAGAGAGCAGGGGCGCTGCCAGGAGCTGAGGGCAGCTGGGAAACAGCAGGCAGGTCACAGAGCCTGGGTGGAGAGGTGGAATTGGCAGAGGAGTGCCACGGTCCCTCCTGGGAACAGCAGTGGGAAGGGGACACCCACCTGGAGGGTGATGATGTCCTGCCGAGAGAAGGGCTCATCTGTCAGCAGGTCTCGGAAGTTCTTGGCCTTGATATTTAGTTGCTCCACTGCCTACAGCCAAGAGAGAGCCCACTGTTACAGTGCTGGCCCCAATGTTGGCACCAGGAGTCTGGAGCCCACCCAGATGACAGCGCCATCTCAGAGGTGAGGAAAAAGACGGGACCCACCAAGGGCTCACAGCAGTGGCCCCACCACTGAGGGCGGAGCTTGATGAGCCTGAAAGATTCAAATTCAGCCATTTGAGCAAAGCTCACCAAAGGACACTCTCATGATACACATCTTATGTCAATAAGCAGACTCAACAAGACCAGCCATGCATCTCTATCAAAGCCCTTCCACCAAATCTGTGCACTCTTTGGGCAAAAGTGACCCCTGGAGCCCCTAGGGTGGCACTGGCCACCAGGACCCTGCCAACAGCTGGTGACAGGTCTGATAACATCTCAGGGAGGGTTTCCCTGCAACATGGGGCCCACACCCTGCTCTGTACCCTGTGCTGGCATACCCAGAGCAGGAGGACAGGTATGGAAATCAGGGCCTCCTCACCCTCACACTTGCCCACCAGCCTGCATCTGCTCCTCCTGGGGACTCCACCAGGACGCGGTGGAGGGGGGCTCCATGCTCCCCTCAGCCCCAGGCCTGCCCTCAAGAGCACAGGTTCCCTTCCAGGGCCCGGTCAGTGAAGATGAAGATGGTGGGCAGGACCCCTGGGGTACAAAAGAACTGGCCAGGTTTCAGGTCTGGAGGCTGCAGGAAGGGCACACCTCTTCCTGTCTGCGCTGACGGCTCTCAGAATGTAGGCTCCACGGGGACAGGCTGTGCCCACTGCACCCAGTGCAACCTTAACGCCAGCCCAGGGTTTCCCTGGAACATACACCCAAAGAGCCTGCATGGGATACAGTTCCCAAGAACCCACCTCATAGGTATAGACATTGCCTGTGGTCTTGACAGCTACGATGTGGGTGTTGTTGGTGAACACGGTGAATAGCACTGGGCAGTGGTACTTTCCTAGAAAGAAGGCTCATCATCAGGGAAATACAAATCAAAACCACAATGAGATACACCTCACACCTGTCAGAATGGCTCACATTAACAACTCAGGCAACAACAGATATTGGCGAGGATGTAGAGAAAGAAGAACCCTTTTGAATTGCTGGTGGGAATGCAAACCGGTGCAGCCACTCTGGAAAACAGCGTGGAGGTTCCTCAAAAAATTAATAGAACTACCCTACGACCCAGCAATTGCACTACTAGGTATTTATCCAAGGGATACAGGTATGCTGTTTCGAGGGGACACATGCACCCCCATGTTTATATAGTGCTGCTGACAATGGCCAAAGTATGGAAAGAGCCCACATGTCCATCGATGGATGAATGGATAAAGAAAATGTGGTGTGCACACACACACACACACACACACACACACACACACAATGGAGTATTACTCGGCAATCAAAAAGAATGAAATCTTGCCATTTGCAACTACATGGGTGGAACTAGAGGGTATTATGCTAAATGAAATTAGAGAAAGACAAATATCATATGACTTCACTCATATGTGGAATTTAAGATACAAAACAGATGAACATGAGGGAAGCAAAAATAATATAAAAACAGGGAAAGGGAACAAAACATAAGAGACTCTTATTTTGTTTTTGTTTTTTAATGTTTACTTATTTTTGAGAGAGTGAAAAAGATAGAGCATGAGCAGGGGAGGGACAGAAAGAGAGGGAGACACAGAATCCAAAGCAGGCTCCAGGCTCTGAGCTGTCAGCACAGAGCCTGACGCGGGGCTCGAACTCACAAACCATGAGATTATGACCTGAGCTGAAGTCAGATGCTCAACCAACTGAGCCACCAAGGTGCCCCTAACATAAGATACTCTTAAATATAGAAAACAAACTGAGGGTTGCTGGAGGGCTTGTGGATGGAGGCATGTGCTAAATGGGCAAGGGGCATTAAGGAGAACACTTGTTGGGATGAGCACTGGTTGTTATATGTAGGGGATGAGTCACTGGACTCTACTCCCTGAAATCATTATTGCACTATATGCTAACTAACTTGGATGTAAATTATAAATACATAAATAAATAATAAATGAATGAATTAATAAACCGGGGAAAGAAAGAGGAAGGAAGGAAGGAAGGAAGGAAGGAAGGAAGGAAAGGGAAAGAAGGAGGAAGGGAGGGAGGAAGGACGGACGGACAGAAGGAAAGACAGGAGGGAGGGAGGGAGGACACGCAGAGACCAGAGAAAGGCCCAAGGTCAGAGAAAAGGAGGAGGCAGAACTCTGTGTCAGCATGCCCAGAGTGGAGACCCAGAGGGACAGTCAGATACTCAAGCCCCCTCCTCCCACTCCACTGGGAAACTCCTAGTCATTCTGCAAAACCCAACCCCTACTTGGCCTTCCTTGGAAGAGTCTGCTCCATCAGCCCCCAACCCACTGCTAACTATCACCACCCTGGCCCCATCCTCCATCTCAGACCTTGCCACATTCCGTCACCTATGTTACTGCAACAAACTCCCATTGCCCTCCCTGCCCCTGCCCTGCCAACTCGGCACCAGGCAGCCAGGAAGCCTGTTCAAGTAAGTCTCAACAAATAAACTGAGAAAAAAGGGCAGGAGAATATTTGCAGACTAAGAGACTTAGATATCAAAGACACGGATTTGTGTGGACTTAAAAAAAAAATCTTGATTTGAAAACTTAAAAAAAAAAAAAAAAGGAATGCATTCCAGAAATTTGACCACTGGCTGGATATTTGACAATACTAAGGAATTCCTGTTAATTTTTTAGGTGGGATGATGGTAGTATGACTAGTTTTGGAGTCCTTATCTTTTAGAGATACACACTAACGTACTTAAGCATGAAATGATACAGTACCTGATATTTGCTTCAAAATCACCTATGCACATGGCAGCACAGATAAAATCAGACAGCCCTGAGTGGATGGGACTGAAGCTGGGTGATGGATGTGGGGCAGGGGATCACCATACTAATTCTACTTTAATGTGTCTGAAATTTTCAATTAAAAACAAAGCAAAAAGGGCACTCAGTCATTTGAACATCCAACTCTTGATTTCAGCTTGGGTCATGATATCAGTTCATGGGTTTGAGCCCTGTGTCAGCGTGGAGCCCACTTGGGATTCTCTCTCAATTTCTCTCTGTCCTTCCCTCGCTCGCTCACCCACACTCTGGTTCTCTCTCTCAAAATAAATAAACATAAAGAAAGA
>NW_026059663.1:0-41565 GCF_023721935.1 Panthera uncia | reverse complement strand
CCCCTGCCCCTGCTCACACACACACACACACACACACACACACACACACTCTCTCTCTCTCTCTCTCAAAAATAAACATTAAAAAAAATTAAAAAAAAATAGTGCTGAGGCTGATAAACTTCACAGTTGATTGAGCCTTACCCAGACTGCTCCTCACATGGATACATACAGTTTAAAAATTGGGTGAAAAATATTTCCCTGGTATGTGATGGTGAGATGGGGGAGCTTTAAGTTTTACTTATTCTTGACTCACAAAGAAGACATTGCCTAGGATTCACAAAAACATTATAAGGATCTAAGTTGTAATTCAGATAAATTGTTTGGTAGAGAGTTTGGTTTATTTATTTTTTCTTATGGCTCTTTCTCCACAGCATTCAATATAAGAGACTGTGTTGAAGCATTAACTGAACCGTTTTTACTGTCAGTTCTAATGAATCCCTTACTCAATCTGGCATCCAGTAATATGGAACCAGTTATTTCAGTGAAGACTATAGCCTATTCCTCTGCCTATGGTGCATGATGGAAAAAGATGCAAAGTTAATTTAGGGTAAACTTCTGCTCCACCAATGATATTACATTAACAACAACAACAAAACTCAGGTGTGTATGGAAGTAGTCTCATAGGAATTGGGGAAATTTTCTTTTTCTTTTCAGAAGTGCTGGTACCCCTTACTAGGATACCTACCTGAGTCTTTATTATGATGCTACAGGGTTCTGGGATGTGCCAACAAAAAGGCACCGATGAACAAACAATATCAGAGCCACCAGTAAAACGAAATAAAAGTAACAGTATGTAAGATTATTTGCAAGAAGGGTTTTCCAGGGCAAGAAACAAAAAGACAAGAGTATGTATATATATATGCATTTTTCAGAGGTATTTAAAAACTTTTAAATGCTTTATGATTGTGATTTGGGCGTGATTACACAGAAGGCAGAAAGAGACAAGGTGTAGATCTAGTGTAGATACACGTCACCATCACAGCAGGAATTTAAAGGAGGCTTAGTGATGTAGAAAAGAGCATTAAGGCCAGTGTATGTGACCAGACTTGTCAGCAGTTTGTCTGAATGTAACAAGGAAGATTTTAAGACAGAGCCTCTTGCCCACTTGAGAGTTGTGCCTCTTACAACTGTAGCTGTTGTGTCAAAACAGCCACATCACCATCATAGTGCCTGGTTTGCTGGATTGTCCAGCTCAACTAAAACCCAGGGGAGGAAACAGAGGGCTTCTGAGATGGAAAGTACTGAAATGCTTAGGGGAAACTCAGTGATATCTGGAGGGAGATATATTTCTGGAAAGCATTAAGCACTGGAAAAAGCTTATATAGATCATACTGGGGCTACTGAATATTTCTGTTTTATTTCTGTTTAACTTCCCAGATGTCCAAGAGGGGTAGAGATAAAATAAAACCCACAGGTAAATAAGTCCTGAATGTTACATTCAGCTGCAATGGATTGGAGAGAGTCAAACAAATCATTGTTCTTCTGTTGGGGATGGCAGTTGAGCTGCATGTAGGAACTTATCTAGTACATATTTCAATGTTAGAGTAACTCAACTGTTGTTGCAGATGTGTTCTCAAACTTAGTAGGTACTGTTAAGAAGAATGGGGGTGAACAGAGGACAAATAAAAACATTTTTCTGGTCAGGTAGTGAGCACCAAACACCTCCTGTGTCCAGAGTAGGGGGTTAGGGGTGTCTAACATGTGATCTAGGGTGAGAAGCTGTTGGGCATATAAACCTTTAATCTTCCCTGAAGGTGTCAGAAGCCAAGGCCTTTCTGATAAGGGGGTATCACTCACATCTTTTACACGGCTCTGAGTCAATATTACATGGATACTGAGTCAGGTCTCAACAAGATGGCCCTGAGCAAATGAATACTGATCCCTTTTATTGTGTTATGCTGCACCATCCTTATGGCTGTATGTAAACTTGGAAACCAGAAACATAGCTCTTCTATCATTCCTCTCATTGCCACTTCTTTTCCATCAAAGATTATGCTTTCTTGGCCCAGAGTTGAGGGGTTATCTAACATGCCATGCCTGCCAGGCATCTTGTTAGGTACCACTTCCTGGATGGCTTTGCTGTGATCAGAGGAACCAGGTTGCACTTGAGTCAATGGTTGTTCTCCCCCACCCTCTTATGGCTATAGGAACCCACAACCCTGTGAAACAAATCATCTTGGAGCATCATTACAACAGACCTTTGGTTAGTTCTCACAATGTGGACAGACTCAGGTTTCTAGTGTATTGTTCATTTGGGCATGACTCATTACAAAAAAAAAAGAGGGGGTCATCTCCTGCTTCAGTTCATTTTTGGGTATGCCATTATCCTATCGCCTCTGGAACCCTTGGGATGCTCTTTTGTTGGGTGGTCATAAACATGTCCTTAACCTATGCCTCGTTTCACAGTCTGGGAAGAGGATACACTATAGTCATGAATTCACAAGTCTTATCCTTTTGTGAACAAGACCAAGCACTGCTGTGGTGGGTAGTGAAGATTGACAGTGTTGATTTTAAACCATACTATTTTGGACTGAGGAAAGCATAAGTGTACCCCCACCCTGGGGCTATTTTGTATTGTCCTGATTTCTAGGATGCTTAGAAAACTAATGTTCATCTGCTCCTGCTTGTGTATTGTCCATTGTATGAGGAAAGTTAACAGTCCTTATAGGGACTTTGTGTCCAGTGGAACCAGAGTGATTGACTCATCCTGGTCTTCCCATGAGTGTCCCTACTTTACCACCAAAAGTCTGGATCCAGGAAATTCTTCAGTCTCAGGCAAATCAACCTGGTTACCCATCCTGAATAAATAGAACTCAATATGGCTCTGGTCAAAGTGTATGGAACTAACAAGATTTATGAGGTCTAGCATTTTTTTTTTTAATTCAAGTTAACATACAGTGTAGTCTTGGCTCCAGGAGTAGAACCAGTGATTCATCATTCACATATAACACCCAGTGCTCATTCCCAAAAGTACCCTCCTCAATGCCTATCACCCATTTAACCCATCCCCCCCAGCACCCTCCAGTCTGTTCTCTATATTTAAGAGTCTCTTATGGTTTGCCTCTGAGGCCTAGCATTTTAAAGAAACTTTATATAACTCTAGGTAAGTATGTTCATCGGCAATCCATGCTGTAAAAAATGAGGCTTCCATTTCTAAACCATGAAGGGCTATATTGTGAGGATATTGAGTTAAACCACTATGAGATTCATTCAACAACTATTGAGTACTTAGTATGTGCCAAGAATTTTTCTGAGTATTAGAAATAGATAAATAATCAGAAAAAAAGTCCTTTCAGAGAACAAATTTTCAGGAATACAATCAGAGGCAGGTTGGCATGCATGCTCTGAATGAATTGTGGGCTAAATGAGCATAATGGTCAAACCTTCCCGATACAAATTTGGTGAGGAAGACTGGGAAACCCACTAGCAAGATGTTTTCATGTTTTGAAGATATATCCCAATGTTTTCTAATCTTGATTGTGCATCCTAGAAGAAAAATGTTGGGCATGAATATTCAATATCTGAATATTTATAAATAGTATACATGTTCTACTATACTAATAAACATATACACAAAAATAGAAATAAAGCCTGTCCTGAGTCACCCCTGAGATATTGCATCCAACTTTGTTTTTTTTAAGTTTTAAAAAAGTTTTTATTTTGAGAGAGAGAGGGAGAGAGAGAGAGTGCACAAGCGAGCATGAGTTGGGGAGGGGCAGAGAAATAGGGAGAGAGAATCCCAAGCAGGCTTTGCACTGTCAGTGCAGAGCCCAATGAGGGGCTTAAACCCACAAAGTGTTAGATCATGATCTGAGCTGAAATCAAGAGTTGGACACAACTGACTGAGCCACCCAGGCTCCCCTGCATACAACTTCAGAGATGACTAATATATTCTATGTCAGTTCATAGATGATGTGATAGTGGCTTCTGGAAGAATGCAAAGAATTCTGTACAGCTCAGACTACCTGCACTTCACACATATTTCACCATAATATGTGCCCTCCTGGGACTTCAGGATTTGCTTGACTATGTACATGATCATTGTCATTACCAAAACATGCATCCCTCAGTAGAGAGCTGGATCTTCCTAACATGTCCTTAAGTATCAGAGTATTACCAACCAAACCCAGAAGTGAGTGCTACCTTGGGAGCAAGTCAAGGCTGACAGTTATAAAAGCCCCAAGTCAGCAGTTGGCAAGTCTACTGTCAAGGCTAAGGGCATGCTAGCACAATTTTGACAATTTGGGAGACTTTAATTATAGTGCAGGGAAGAAACCCCCCGCAAAGCATCTTTGTTTAGCACAAGGCTTTTCTAACAGGTGAGTCAAAAGTGGGGGGGAAAATGAGAAGTTGTACTGTGAGCATGTCATTATTAACAATTTGCTATACAACCTATCATGACTGAGTCCTTTGTTTCTGGATCATCTAATTTGGGACAAAGCTATTTTGTGGTGGGAAAATAAACTTATGGAAAATTGAGAAAAGACATTGTTAGTGGGGGAAGGTTTCTTTCCCATGCCTCTGGTTTTCAGAAGAAGGAATTTTTCCTTAAACCCTCCAGCTCTAGGCCTTATTCCTCCTTATGTGAGTTAACTGAGTTTGGGAGGGAACTGGGCATGTTTGCCTGGCCCTGACATCCCTTTCGCTCTAGGGTCCTGCCCGTTGGTGGTGAGTAGGAGCCTTGCTGGTTGTGTTTGATTCCATGGGTTTTCAGGCTGGACTGTAACTAGGTAAATCTAGTTCCAGAGTTTGGGAATGGGGAGTCCTCTTTTGCCACATATCTAAGCCATGTACTTCCAACCAAGCTTTGTTAGTGAAATTGGTTTTTCACCTCCGTCTGCTTTACTCCTTCAAAAGTTAGTCAGGGCCTTCTAATATCCCAAAATTTATTATCAGAGTTTCTTTATAAAACTGTACCTGTGAGTGTTCACTTCTGGCAGTCATTGTATAGGGAGTACAATGCAGTTTACCTAATGTCCAAATTAGAAAACAGCTATGGAAGATTATATGAAGAACCAATTCCAATGAATTATGAACATAGTGAGTGTGGGTGTGTAATGGACAGAGCCTATGACAAGAGTATAATTCAACAATGCTTTCCATGTCCAGAATGTCCAGAATTCCAGAATCGTAAAGGATTCTGTAAACATTGTTCAAAATGTGCCCTGCCAGGGAAAGAGAAACCACATCACAAATGTGAATTCTAAATACGTAGTTCTTTTAAAAAACTACCATAACTAATTATAACCATGTTGGCTCAGCAAATATATCCCCATTAGGTCATCTTTTTTTCCGGAAGCATAATACCACTAAGAACCCCTACAAAATATTCTCTTGGTAGGCTTAAAAAGTTCCTCCCCTGGTAAGTACTGCCTGAGAATCAGCCTTATGCAAATGCTTTGCAGGCTATGCACATCTTACATACTTAGGGAAGGGGTATCTTATATACTGAAGGAAGGGGTATAATATTCCAGGACACAGGTGCTAAGCACTGTAGTAGAGTAACTTGGATATACTAGAATTACTTATAAAATCATCCCCGCAACAACGAAAATCCTTACCATGTGTTACTTGTGATTCTTAAAGATAATCCTCACTTGAAGGGAAATATTTCTCTTTTGATATACCAGGCTAGTATTACAGAGAGAGCAAGAGTTGATTTAAAAAATAAATGGAGGGTTAGCATTGCTAAGAATTTACCCAAGGGATACAGCAGTGCTGATGGATAGGGGCATTTGTACCCTAATGTTTATAGCAGCATTTTTCAACAATAGCCAAATTATGGAAAGAGCCTAAATGTCCATCAACTGATGAATAAAGAAATTGTGGTTTATATACACAATGGAATACTACTTGGCAATGAGAAAGAATGAAATATGGCCTTTTGTAGCAATGTGGATGGAACTGGAGAGTGTTATGCTAAGTGAAATTAGTCATACAGAGAAAGACAGATACCATATGTTTTCACTCTTATGTGGATTCTGAGAAACTTAACAGAAGACCATGGGGGAAGGGAAGGGGAAAAAAAAAGTTAGAGATGGAGGAAGCCAAGCAATAAGAGACTCTTAAAAACTGAGAATAAACTGCGGGTTGATGGGGAGTAGGAGGGAGGGGAAAGTGGGTGATGGGCATTGAGGAGGGCACCTGTTGGGATGAGCACTGAGTGTTGTATGGAAACCAATTGGACAATAATTTTCATATAAAAAATAAAAAATCAATAAATGGAGGGGCATCTGGGTGGTTCAGTTGGTTAAGCATCCAACTTTAGCTCAGGTCATGATCTCATGGTTTGTGAGTTTGAGCCCCGCATCGTGCTCCACACTGACAGTGGCAGTCCTGCTTGGGATTCTCTCTCTCACTCCCTCTCTCTTTCCCTCTCTCTCTGTCCCTTCCCTGCTTGTGTGCTCGCTCCAAAATAAACTTAAAAAAAAAAATGGAAAATAAAGTCAGTTGCCCTTCTGATCAAAAGATAACTGAGTGGGAGAGGGTTTTCCAGGGCCCTGCTGAGTTTAGCTGCACCCTAAGTCAGGAGACTGTTGGCCAGCCTCTGTTGAAGTAGGGAAGTGGTACCAGGAACTCTGTCATCAAAAGGTAGTAAAGGATAGTTCCACCCTCTTTGACCATACTTCTACCTTGCCATCTGGGCACAACAATGAAGTTTTCTGTGACTTTGATTTAAACAAACTTCTAAATTCCCATGTGGCACTTGCTTCAGCACTATCTTGCTTTGTCTGTGACAGTTAGAATATGAGGATCTTTAATTTGTATTTTCTTCCTGAAGTATACTTCTGGAGTGTAAGCAGCCCTTTTTAAGAAAACTGAATGACCAGGACAATAACTGCCAAGAAGTCTCAGGCTACCTCAATCAGTAGAACAGAAAAAACACTAAGTAGTTTCTGAACAGGGCTGCCACCATAAAGCTTCTAGAAAGTTTCTGTGTTAGGTTGCTACAAGGTCACCAAACCGGGTTGTCTCAAGTCTCTTGACACTTGTCTGAAAGTCTCTAGGCCCTCTGTGGCTGACGCAAAGACACAGGGTACACGTGACCAACCATTAAATGGCGATTTAAATCATTAAAAGTTAATTTTTAAAAGCAGGCATTAAAAGTTAATTTTTTAAGCAGGTAAATCATGACTCTGTTGCAGGTATTAAAAAAAACAATTGATGAAAATTTTATTTAGCTTATTCATGAGGAAACTAGTGGTGTGTTACAACCAGGTCAAAGGAGAATCCCAAGAACAGACATAGGTCTGGAAAATTGTAAGAGATGTGCAAATAGAGACAAAATTGGTTTTTCAGTTCTTTCTTTCCTGGACAGAATTTGTTTGCATGTCTTTGGATAAGAATTCTTTGGCATTTCTGTGTGTTATCTATAATTTACATAATCAGCATCAGACAATCAGCTTTAGAATGACCACACATAATTTTCCATTGGAGCACAATTTTTCCCTACTTTTGATTAAAAAGAATCTTAAAGATTCTTGATCATAAAATGAGTCTGGCCTCATTACACTAGGCCTGATTATTTACATAGTTGCAGTAAGAATATTTACCAAAAGGCCTTTTTAAATTTTGCTCTCTTGTTTCCATAAGGAATCTTAGGTTGGACTTCTAAAAGTCTCTATTACTTGCTGTCCTGAGGCTAGGAGGCCAAGTCCAAGAAACTTTATCCACCAGATTACTTCTACAGTAACCATCCATTTTGGGTAACTTCCTCTCTTCTCAAAGTCCTCAAAGAATCTGCAGGCTCCTGGCCTACCATGAACATAAACTCCCTTACCAGCTCTAAGGTTGGAACCTGTAAACCAGTTTATCTGGGAGGGTTTTGTCAGCACTGTCTCCATAAAGTCAACCTTCTATAAAAGTGACTGATCAACAGCTGGCAACAACAACTTCCCCAGGTCAACAAGGAGCCGCTCATCTCTCTTCCCAGTGGCCATGCCCACCTAGGGGGCCTGGCAATGGGGTGACTGATGGTGTAGGCATCCTGTCCTCCACAGAGCTGCTGCTTGGTGGCTGGGGACACCAAAAACAGACTTGGAGCATCCAGAAGTCAGCCTCAGGGGTCTGAGCAGGGTGCAATCCTCCCCTGAGACAGAGATAGATTGAGACCCTCAACCTGCCCTTGGTTGTCTGGAACTTTTAACAAAAATGGCAAAATGAGTGCCGACCAATTGTCCATAGTGCTCCTGGTGAAAAATGTGGTAAACTCCCTCCCACAGAGAATCTTCAGAAAACTTCCAAAAATCATTCAGCAGGAATATGAAACACAAACAGGGAGGACCTGTAAACCACCACTTTGGTCTTCAGGACATGAGAATTTTGAATTTGAGCCACTTTCTAGCACTGTTCTGATTCTTGAGTATGGACCATCCTGTGACTGATGATTGCTTTTGTGTCCTGTTTAGGAAATCTTTGCCTACTCCAGGGAAATCTTCCTGTCAGATCTGTGGAGGAAGATTTACCTCAATGACAGGAACATTAGACCATTGAGCTGAGTCTCAAAATTGAGTAATTTAAAGCAGTACATTAAAAAAAAGATTTAAGCATAAAGAAAATCTTACAAATGCAATGGTAAATTGGACCCATGAAATATCACCCAATTGGGAAGTAATGCATAGTAAGAAAAAAGTTTGAGAATTGGGGTGCAGGGATTGCTCCCTACTGTTCATGGTAAAAGTTCAGAGTCTAGCTGTATCACCCCTGAACTTTGTGAAATATTTCTCTCAAGAGGAAAGGAACAGTGGAAAAGCTTTGGTGAAACACATTCTTTCTAAACATGATATAGAAGGTGTATCTGTTGATGATCCAAATGCCCACCACAATTAAGCTGGACATATCCTATGCATTTCCATCTCTACATCTTTCAGAAAGATGGTCTGAACCAGAGTATTTTTCTGTAATATCTAAGGAGTAAATGCATGTTACACACCTGATGTTGGTTGTGTCCAAGGGATGTCCTTCATCGAGGCGGTGCTCATTCTCAATTTGGAAGAGACAGTTGCCTTCACTATATTTGGAAGTTTCATGAATAAGCCATGCCAGCTGGCCTTTTTCTCTGTGGACTGCAATAAGGTGTTGAACATTTGAAGTCTTCTTTGGGGAAAATCTCTTCAAAGTGCTTCTTCATATCAAGTGTTATGGTCTTAATATATATATCACCAGACATATACATGATAAAGGACTGCATCTTCACACTGTATCACAAACCACTACTCTACTTGGTCCAGCTTGTCCATTTTGAGAGTATTTCACAGAGATGGGGAAAAATTTTTGTTTAGAACTGGGCTTTGTGTCCATAATGAAGGATGTTAAGGAAGGAGACAGGAATAACAGCACTGCTTTGAACAGCTAATCTTCATAAATCACAGACTGACCGAAATGTAAAACAAGTATTTTTGGTAACAGTTTTTGTTTCCTATGTAAAAAGCATGGAGGAAAGTTGGAGAAATCCAAAAGAATCAAGAGATGGAAAACAGCTGATGTTGAATGTTGTGTCCGAAGTAAAGGAAATGAGTAACCTGTTAACAATATTATTAAGAAAATATTTTGTAAGCAGAGCCATTTTACAAAGGAGAAAATGTAAATTCCTAGTTCATACTTCATAATTTGGGGTGGACAGTTGAAAGCAATATTTTAAAATAGTTTTGGGGAAAAAAGTAGTGGCTGGTAGTACCCCATTAAATAAGGGTCATTCTCAAATATGACATTCCAGACAAGGCCTTGGTTGCATACCAAATTTTCCAATTAGAGCCAGTAAAAAGGTGGTTAGATTCTTACTGAACCTATGCAAATAACTCTATTACCACCTAAAAGTAAGTGCGTATAATAAACGTTTCTGGATTTGGGAGGGGGTGTCAGGCAGGGAGAATATCATTTAAGAATATTCCATTTTAGTTCACAAAATCAGGATCTACTAAATTGTTATGGGTTCTTGGATACCTTACATAAGAGAAAGGGCTTCCTTTTATATCCAGAAAATACAACATTAAAACAACATCAACAACATTCCAAACAAATACCTACAATCATCTTTTATCAGTTCATTCAGTCCTGTGTAATTAAGTCTTGTTCTTCTGGATCTTAGGTTAGCAGTATCATGAACCTATCAGCTTCTTGACTACAAAGAATTTTGGAAATCTTGACTTAACCCACTGTACAGTCTTAAAATTGTTTAGGCAATGACGTCAGAAGCCTGTACCCAAGATCTATTCTTCAGAGTGTCAACAGTTTAAAGTATCTAGTACAGTCCTTTTCCATGGGCTCTGAGATCATGCTTCTTTGTTGAAGATGTAACTCTTGTCTGGCCTGCAGCTCATCGCAGAGCCTTTGGGGAAGTATCTGAGTAATAAAACTATCTGTAGATGCCAGAGACTTAAAATGACCATGTCAATTACAGAAGAGCGTTCATAACCAGACTGATGCAACTGACAAAGAATTTTGGTTATTTCAATGTCATGCAAAACAAAGAGGTATCCAAGAAAATAAATAAAGCTTTAGTCAACATATCTATACATATAATGATTAAGGCCATTTTCAAAGATAATAGTGAATATGACATTTGATTTATAATAACAGATGAGCACGCTTTTTTTTACAGAGGAAATATTCTTGAAATATGCAAAATTCCTGAGTCATAATATATATATGCAGTATACTAAGAACATACACAAAATGTATCAACAATATTGAGAGATTCAGAGTAGGTCTTAAACATCAGTATTTTAATAAAAACCCTATAGATAAGTCTGATGTTTATCCCTAAATGAAAACCAGTGGTCTCTATGTGAGGTCCAAATGAAAGAAGTGAGGTTCCAAGTAAGTAACCATTTAAAATAACTGAAATTATGACTGGTCACACCACATTCCTGTTGCTAACATGAGACAATGCACCATCAGGATGCTGATAAATAGAAACACTGACAAATCTTCAGGGACTTCCCATAATATTTATAGTAATATATTTATAGTAATTTATAGTAAAATATTTATAGTAATACTATTTTACCTATATAAATCTAACCTAGGGAAGACAGAGCATCTTTTCTGATTTGAATGACTCTTTCCATGAAACTCAAAGAATAACATAACAAATAAAACCTAATTATCTTTAACACCTCTCTTTTATAGGTTAAAAGAACAAATCTTTGGATTTTAGAGAGGCAAAACCCATTAAGTTGTCAGGAGATTTCAACAGTTAAGATAGGATCATGGGTACCTAAGAAACAATGGTTGGCTTCATTTCAAAGTGACAACAAAACATCTAAAAATAAGCGTGACTGTAAAGAACCTTAATTCTTTCCTAAGTAAGGAGATTGTTTGCTTTTTAAAAATAATCAAGAACATAATAAAGTTAACATAAAGCACAGAAAATTATCCTGTTAAGACAACCTTATGCAATCTAGACAGTTTACACAGAAGAAAACGTTTCATGTTAGAGGAGAAGGCAATAAACAGTAAACCAAGGAAACGAGACCATCAAAACTGGGCAAACTTTGCAAAGACTTTAACACACTTCACAGCTTTCAGACTCAGGTTTTATAAACCAAAGCAAATAAAATGTATTTCTGGACAGAAAGTAGAATAGTGGTTGCTAGGGTCTTTAAAAAAAAAAAAAAAAAAGTAAATGCAGAAATCCCAAATTCTACCAGGCCTGGTATGAAAATTGCCTTCTCAGTGGGCATAAGACTCTTGAGTGGGGCTCAAAACAGATAAACAAATGAAAATAACTGGGGAGTTTTGTTTAATGGGTACAGGGTTTCAGCTTGGGAAGATAAAAAATTTCTGGGGATGGATGGTAGTGATGGTTACTTAGCATCATGAGTATACTTAATGCTATTGAACTGTACATTTTAAAGTGGTAAATTTCCAAGTTATGGTCTTCATTTTATATTCTGGAACAAATTTATACGTTATTATAAGATCCATCTCAGGGCATCTGCAATGTCAGAACTAGTTGTATAATATTCTTAAGATGTTATTAATATGCAGTGCATTCATTTTTGCTATCTTCAAGTGATTCAATAAATAACTATTTCTCAATTTCAATTTCTAATATGTAAGTGTTGATAGTTAAGACCCCCCTATCCCCGCCCCACAGTTTCCAACATATACACACAAAGCTTAAGTTTTAAATTACCTAAAGCTCTTGGAAATTATCTTTAAGCTGACACAGTACAAAACAAAATTACCACTGAAATAAAACGTTTTTAAGAATAATGATTCAATTTAGCTATGCACAAATTTCCATTTTTTTCATAATCTTAAGGATTATGAGTAACGTTAACTTATTTGATGATCAGTAAAATCTGTATAAGTTTAGAAAAAAAAGTATCCAAGTAGAATACTGTTAGGAATTACACTTAACACTAATAAATCAGAGAAAACATAGCTATTATTAAACCCCAAATATTAAACTAATTTCATTTTGTGAAGATGTATTTAAATTTGTGTACTTGAATTTTTAAAAGGTTATTGAGTTGGTGTAAGAATATATATTTTAATGTAGCACTTTTAAAGTATTAGAAGTTTAGTTTCACTGCTTTCTGAGAATTTTAGGAATATTTGCTTTATGCACATATTTATCCCTATTAGCCAATCAGAAAAGAACTCTTTGTAATCAAATATATTAATACCTCTAGTGCTGAAAAATATTATACAGTCATACAATGAGAGATGAAAACCTTTCTAGGGGCGCCTGGGTGGCGCAGTCGGTTAAGCGTCCGACTTCAGCCAGGTCACGATCTTGCGGTCTGTGAGTTCGAGCCCCGCGTCAGGCTCTGGGCTGATGGCTCAGAGCCTGGAGCCTGTTTCAGATTCTGTGTCTCCCTCTCTCTCTGCCCCTCCCCCGTTCATGCTCTGTCTCTCTCTGTCCCAAAAATAAAAAAAAAACGTTGGAAAAAAAAAAAATTAAAAAAAAAAAAAAAAAAGAAAACCTTTCTAAACTACAGACACATACACATACAGAGACAGATAAAGAGATAAATTTCAGTCAAAAGTAATAAATATAGGAGCACCTGGGTGGCTCTGTGGTTGAGCGTCCAATTCTTGATTTTGGCTCAGGTCATGATCCCAGGGTTGTGGGATTGAGCCCCATGTCAAGCTCCATGCTTAAGATTCTGTCACTCCCTCTGCTCCTGTCTCCTACCTGCGTTTTCTCTCTCTCTGTCTGAAGAAAAAAAGTAAATGCAGAAATCCCAAATTCTACCAGGCCTGGTATGAAAATTGCCTTCTCAGTGTGACTCTTGATTGGGGCTCAAAACTGACAAACAAATGAAAAGGACTAACAATCCAGATTCTCCATTGTCTCTCACCCAACAGAAAATAGATTTCTATAACCCATTAACCCAGTTATAAAGATCACCAATGGTTAGACCATAAGAGCAGATTCTCCCATCACTGCTGCTACTAATGAGTACTGGCTATAAATGAACCAAAACCAAAACATAAATTAATAAAGAGGAAAATTTAAATTAGGAAAATAGCAAAGATGCCCTGTCACTTTGGATACACCTCCCAAGAGCCAAGAAGAGATATGCCCAGGCTTAAGCAGCCCATAGGAAGTGCACTTCTCTGGTTTACCTGGCTGTCAGATGAATCCATTGGGCCTTTTGGGCAAAGACCTCCAAAACTGTAAAAAGGTCATTTTCAAAATAAAAGTACGACTCTCCTGCACATATGCATATTAAAGATTCTTTTGTTTTAATGTTTTATTTTTGAAAGAGAGAGAGACAGAGTGCAAGCTAGGGAGGGGCGGAGAGAGAGGGAGACACAGAATCTGAGGCAGGCTCCAGGCTCTGAGCTGTCAGCACAGAGCCTGATGCAGGCTTGAACTCAGGAACCAATCATGACCTGAGCTGAAGTCGGATGCCTAACTGACTGAGCCACCCAGGTGCCCCTTAATGGTTTTCTTTAACTCATTAATGAGGAAGCAGATGAGACGTTATAACCAGTTTAAAGGGGAATCCCTTTAAATCCCTTGTGTGTGTAGAGGGGGTGGGGAGTGGTGTCCGCGTCAGGTGTTTTGCATTGCTATTACCTACAGCTCTGAACTGTAAAATAGCTCCAATAGAATTAGAATCAGGTAGTGGGAAGGATAGTATTATTGAAGCTCCACGTTTTTCCTGTATAAGGTTATCATTAAGATTGAGATGCTGATGCCACTCCATATGCTAGGAAAGATATGGTCCTACTGGACCGGCCTATACTTCAGCCACTCCCAGGTACCACCTCATTACTCCAGAATTATGTTTACCTCCCTCCTCCAAGCCCAGCTAGCCCCATGGCTTTCATCTAACCAGGCAGGCACTCCTACCTCGCACCCACATTTTCACCAGCCTGGACACTCACATGGGAAAACAACAACAACCTTTCTCCCATGTTTCACCTTTCTCCCATACTTCTGAATCCTGATGCGAATAGCTGAAAATTAAAATATGTATTTTTAAACTTGAATTTGTTTAAAAATCCCAACTTTAGCTCCAACGTAAAATGAAAATACCCATAAATCTAAAAGTATTTGCCTTAAATGGCTTTCAACAAGAAAAATAGAAGGATTCTCTTATTTCTCTGAAGCCCAATTCAGAGTCATGGTAAATTGTCCAATCTCATTCCTAAGTGGTTAAAAAAAAGAAAAAAGGAATCCTCCTCCAAAATACTGTAATAAACTGTTAATAAGGACAGAAAGACAAAAAGGAAGGCAACTTGTCACTCATATGTTTAAAATAATGCTCGAAAAAGGTAGAGATGCTTCCTTCTCCTCCGGGGGCTTTAAAATGAAATCCCGAGGGTGCATAGCTAGAGCTAGAAAGCACATGTTAAAATGAGAGATGTCTTGGATGCAGCCAGGTGCAGCCGAGGCCCAGGGAAAAGGAGAAAATAGTAAGTGACAGTTCCCCTTAGTTCAAGGCAGTTTGTAAGACCACCTACAAGACCAGCAAAGCAGCTAGTTGGTGACAGTCTTGTGACCCTGAGATTAACACCGACTCCTCAACCCCTCAAGGTCTGAGGTTTGAGGAATTTGAAAAAAGACTTTGGGAAAAAATAGTTGAAGCACTGTGGCCTTCCCTCCCCACTGCCTCCCTGGGAGGCTGAGCCTTTCCTCATCTCAAGTCTCCGGAGAAAGGGCTTTCAAAGATTAGTTGGAAAACAGTGTTCCTTAGAATTGAGAGGGCCAAAGCGACTGGTATGGGACCCATGCCAGAGAAAATTAAAAGCAAAAGGCCGTGGCTAGAGTCCGGGATGAGGAGTGTGTGTGTACACCATTAAACGCAGAACAGAAAAGAGCTTGCACCCCGTGGGTCTCCTGGGGGAAGGGAGAATATAAGCATGAGGGTTTTTTCAAGGAGCCCCTGCCCAGGTGGGCTTCCCACCAGAGGCTGCTAAGCAACAGGGGCTGGAATCAAATGCAGAAGCCAGCAGAGCAAGTGGCGAGCAGAAGGCGGCGTTGTCATCCAGTGTTGTCCCTGGAACTTAAGTTCTGAGTAAGAGGAGTCTGTATTGAACACCCACCGAGGTCCTGGAACACCACCACCAAGCACTTCAGTTCCCCTAAAGGCCCTTCTTCCTCTTATTCTTTCCTCCTTTTACCTCCACCCCAAGTCCTGTAGGACCCACACCCTAGAGGGAGTGGAGGGGCAGCAGAAGCATTAGGTGGGAAAGCAAACAAGCCAGCTGTACCACTCTGCTCCTCTGGCCCCTACTTCCCTCTCCCTCATGTCAGGTTTCCAGCCTGAATCAGCCTGGCTGGGGAAGTAGAGGAAGGGGAAATATTTGCCTTAAATGAAGTTCAGAGTTTTAACTATTACATGGGACTGGACATTTCAGTGACTGAAATGAGACTATTTTATGACTAAAAGTGACTTTTTTTTCTAAGGGTGTCTGGAAAAACTACAGGGACCTACCTGAGAAACCAGCTTCTGAGCAGAGAGAGCAGGAATGAAAGTGAAGCTGTTTTATGATCACACCCTATCAAGGCTACCTTTTTTTTTTTTTTTTTTTAAACATAATGGCTATACAAGTTTGCTCCAAAGAGGACAGACAGCCTCTTTCCCAACCTCTAATAAGCCAACCACTATTGCCCTAAAAAGGTTCTGCAGGACTTGAGAAATTTCCATCCAAGCATATCCAAGCTGGAAAAACACCCTGCAGGCTTTAAGAAACTTGTCAACCACAAAGGACACAGGAGCCAAACAGGAAAATAATAGCATGGTTTCACATCTCTTTGGGGGGTCTTCTTATTTTGAATATTCCATGAGATTCCTCAGACAGGAAGTTCTAGAGCTAGCTTTACCAGAGGAGGAAAAAACCCAACAACAATGCTGGCTCATCCAACTGGTCAAAACCATGGAGAAATCAAACCATACCAAAGATGCAACAAATTCTAAAAAGTCACTCACAAGGCAGTTCCTTGTATTTTCTGAGACTTATATCCTAGGAGGCATGCCAAGGAACCTTTGGGTGAATTCCAGAAACACTGCACCTTGGGAGTGGCAGGCAGACACCAGCTACAGCTAGAGCCCCTGTCAGTCTCTCTGCTGAGAGCAGTAATGTCCTCAAACCAATCTCTGATACAAGTTATAGGTTGAGGAAAAAATTAGCTTCAAGGACCATGTGCGTACACAATTTCAGTGTAAGCTATGCTATTTATTTCTAACCACAGTGAATGGGTGCATTTACTAATGCAATAGGCGCATTACCATCATTTTTCCCTCCATAATATCTCCAAGTATCTTAAAACATATGTGATGAAGAGGGGCTTACGGAGTTACAGGTGCCGATGATTTCAACATTCCTTCAAAATCTACCGTTTACCTGTATACGATAACCTATCATACTGGGATGGGTGATTTTTTAAATCACTAGGGTACCTGTAAAGAGCAGATGTCAGGCTGCTTACGTGGAATCCCTGCAGGACTACCATAGCAGAGACTGCATGGGCTCAAGCAGCCAAGGAATTCCTGTACAATAACCAGCATATGCAAAAAGGGGGGAAATTCAGCAACTTGGGCTAAAAATGAACTTGGATCTGAATAACTAGAGAGGAAGAATTCAAAAATTGAATCCTATGTTTCAGTATTTCTCAAACTTGAGTGTGTAGAGTAATTACCTGGGGGTTTTGTTAACATGCAGGTTCTGATTTAGAAGGTCTGGGGATGGGCCTGAGAGTCTTCATTTCTAACAACTTTCCAGGGGATGCTGACTCTTACTGAAGGGAATAAGTTGAAGACAGACAAGAGGGAAAAATGGAATGACATGGAGGATCGGAAGGCCAATACTCACCCCTGGTCATGCTCCGAGGCCACTTCCGGGGGAGTACTTTTAGATTCTTTAGCAGCTAAATCTTCTTGGAGGAGGCTGTTGCAGAATCCCCGCAGGAGAACAGTACCACCCCATTTATCTTGGATCTGTGTGGCGTGGAGTCAGGAGTAGGGTGTCCCCTACATTTGGAGGAAAATGTCATGGCTCCTGGCTAGTGAAACCCTAGCAGCAGTGACAGCAGTGTTCTAGGAGAGTGGAGTACTCCAAGGCGTGGAATGGATGAACAATGGCAAACGCCACACAGGAATCCATGGATTGCATGCATGAGACATCACTGGTGAGTCCCAGACATGAATTTCTTGTGGCGGGGGAAAGGGGGAGTGGTTTAATGGGCATAAGAGGTAGAGAAATATGTGACCTCTCAAGAACCACACGTGTGCTCTGTAAGAGCCAGCACTCAGAGGGCATTGTGGCAAGCTGCTTCAGCCAGAGAAGCAGAAACCTCCTGCAGAGAAGGGAACACAAAAGCATCACCCCATCAAGGAAGGCAGCACTTGCCTGTTTGCTTTTCCTTCTTCCCCAACACTAGACGGAAGAACTTTTTTTTTTTTTTTAACGTTTATTTATTTTTGAGACAGAGAGAGACAGAGCATGAATGGGGGAGAGTCAAAGAGAGGGAGACACAGAATCCGAAACAGGCTCCAGGCTCTGAGCTGTCAGCACAGAGCCCGACGCGGGGCTCGAACTCACGGACCGCGAGATCATGACCTGAGCCGAAGTCGGCCGCTTAACCGACTGAGCCACCCAGGCGCCCCTAGAGGGAAGAACTTTAAGATGTGGGAGTACCTGAGACTCAGACTGTGCCCCTTTCTCTCCTCCTCTCTACTCTGATAATATATATATTTAAAATGTTCAACATTTTTTTCTGTGATTTTACAATTCTGGAATCCACTTTTTTTTTTTGCATTTTCTTATCAATTTATAAGACCTCTTTAGGTATATTAATAAAAGGAGAACTTTCTTGTGGAAAAAAGCCCAATGGCTTGAATCTTAGAGGTGATTCGTTATTAGCAACAGTAATAATGGCAGCTAACTTTTATCAGCCACTATTTTCTAGATACTGTTAGATGTTTTACTGTTAGATGCTCTTATAAATCCTCCTCACAACCCTGTGAGGTAGGAACTGTCCTCTCAATTTGACAGGAAAAGGAAACTGAGATTTAAGCAGTGTAGACCACTTGTCCAGTGTGTCCCAGTCGGTAAATACTGACATCAGGATTCGAACCCAGGCACAAGCTCTGGAAAAGGAGGCAGGAAAGGCATTAGGGTCTTGAGAATTCAGAGGATCTTGGAGAAGCTTAGAGTCCCTTTCCCTGTCTCTTTAAAATAAATATGGTGAGAAATTGCCCTGGGCTAGGTACTGAGCAGAGAATGGGGAGGGAAGCAGACACAGCCACAGAGCTTACTGTGTGACCGAAGAGAGCCACAAACACAAATAAGAATGTCATCTTAAGTATTTGTGTGAGCTATGAAGAAAAATTCAAAGGGCATCTACAGAGGAGTGGAGGACCATTTAGACCAAGTGAGTAGGAAAGGCTTCTCTGAATGAGAAGTATATAAACAGAGACCTGACAAATGAATAAGTTAGTCAAATAAAGTAGGGAAAAACATTCTGGGCAGAGGAAATTGCTGTTGACAAAAAGTATTCCAGGACTTTTGAACACATGAAAGGTGCAGGATAGGTGGGGAGGGACTGGAGTAGGCAGGGACGTATTTAAAATCCCAGGAGGGGATCACAGGGTCTCTACTCACTACTGGGGTAGATTAGTGAGTTTCGGCATTTGGGGGCTTAAGTTTCGGGATTTGCCAGTCAGTTATGGGGTCAGAAAGCCCTCTCTCAAGGTGTGAGGATCAGGGTCCTGAGGCAGAGGTCCTCATCTTGGGTTTTCTCTGACTCAGAGGCTCCTAGTCTCATGGTAGGGTTTTCAGGTTTCTGCTCCCTCTGCCCACCCATCCTCTCAACCCTAACCTTGTAAGATCTTCTGCACTATGTTTTCAAATTGTTCGTTCATTTCCACCTGGCCCTTTTTCACCTTCCTGTCCAGGCATTTCCCCTGTACTTAGGAAAGGAACAGCTCAGTTTTCTTGCTTTCACTAGAACCAACTTGGGCATTTTATACCTTTATTCCTTTGCTTAAAACTATTTTTCTTTCCTAGAATTCCATTTCCTATTTATAATTCACCTGAAAAAATTCTGGAAGTCTAGACAGTAGTCTAGTTTAGAGTGTACTTCCTTTACAAAGCTTTCCCAGGTCCCTGACCATCAGAACTCCTATTTTGTATGCTATTGGCCATCCGATGGTAGCCTAGCCTCTTGCCTGAAAATATTTTATGCACATTTATGTCTCTAAGTTAGTGAGCCTGTCCAGACATGAGCCATGTTACATCCATACCTTCACAGGTCCAGCCTCTTATTTGTACTTTATTCTCCCCTTTCCTACAGCAGGAAATATTTATTCACTCAGATTAATCAGTAGCTTGGCCAGTTATTTAAGCCTCACCTCCTAGCTATAGTCCTACTCTTCTACGAAGGTGAGAATCACCTGGGTGCTTGTTAAAAAGTCAGATTCCCGGTTCTACCCTAAACCTAAGGAGTCCTGCTGTTCACAGGAACAGACCCCAAAACTGTATTACTAACAACTGCCTCAGGGAACCCTTATCATGACAGAGTTTGGGAAAATTCTACTGAGTATTATTTAGGTAGGGGAATTATCAGGCACATCCTAAGCTAAATGTTTGTTCACTCACCTTCCCCCCCCCCCCCCCCCCAGCTGAACAGATGTTATTGCAATAGGAGTTGTTTTTCTGAAGCCTCCAGCCCTTCAAAAGGGAAGGAAGGAAATATGTTTTAGATATAGAAGTATTTCAAGATAGATGTTTGGAACTGGAGACCTAGAGAATAAATTTGCATAGAATAGACCAGAAACACAAATTTGGGAGAGAGCCTGTGCAGAACAGAAGCACCTAATTACACCAGGAATATAATTCTCATAATCATCCTTATAAAGTAGGTTTTATTATCTACATTTTGAAGATCAGGAGACTGAGTTTCAAAGCGGTCAAGTAACATAAGTCACAGAGCTAGTAAAGCATAAGAGCTTCCAAGTAATGTGTGATTATTCATTTAACAAATATATAATAGGTGTCTCCCATGTACTAAGCATGTTTCTTAAACATAATTTATCCTTTTCTCTAGCAGCTTTTAAGCTTTTCTTTTTTTCTTTGGTATTCTAGTTTGATTATGATGACTCTAGGTGTTGATTCCCTTTGTATTTGTTGGGATTCAGTGGGTTTTCTTAATCTGTGGCATTCTTGCTAGAGGCTGCCCTAAATTCTCTGCCACGTGTCTACTAACAAGACCAAGTAACTAACAAGACTGACACTTTTATAACATAACAGTCATGGGAATGACATTCTATCACTTTGCCATATTCTCTTGGTAAGATTAAAGTCGGAAGTCCCTTCCCTTACACTTGGGAGTGGGGTGGGAGATACCTTAGAGCCTGCTCACCACAGTCTATTAATAGACTCCCTACTTGGCCAGTCTGTGCCTCTGATTTTCGTACCCTGAGACTCATGATGCTGTCAAAGTGGTCTAATTTGGGGAATATGAGAGTGCCTTCAGGGCAAAAGTGGCTCCCATGCCTTCTTACCCATTCTTAAGTCTTCCCTTCACTTTTGGGCATGACAATTCCTTATTGTTTTGTCATCTCTTCATTGATCTTAAAAAAATACTTCTTATATTTTGTTCAGTTTTCCTGTTTCAGGTTGTTTTCAGCTATAGGGTCGATCCAAATAACATAGCCCACCATTATTGGGAAAAAGAAGTCCTGATTTAGTGTTTAGAAGATCCACACTCAGACTGCTGTTTGAGGAAGGCCTGTAAGGATGCAAGCATTGAAGCAGAAAGATTAAGTAGTTAGTTACTTTAATAATCCAGGTGAGAGATGATAGTGACTTGGTATAAGGTAGCAACAGTACAGAAACCTTGGACAGAAGGGGTAACAAACATTTAAAAACATGTACGGGGTTTATATCATTTTCTCTCAAGTGTAACAGTTAAGACTAGAATTATATAGAAGCTCGTTAGGACTCTGGATTCTACTAGGTGATGGTATATTCCAGCATTTTTTTTTACCCTTCAGTTCATTATGCTCCATTGCAACCCTACCTACCATCAGACAATCAGTTAAAACTCTATGTAGTCAAGCTATAAATTTTTAGAGGACAATCCCTGAGCTAGTGAATAGTAAACTTCCATGTACTCCATTGACAATGTAAAAGATTTTCCATTTTTCTATAGATAACAGTGGGGAAGTGCATCTCCAGCCTCAGAGGTGGATGCCCCCCAGAGTCCTCCTGAGAGAAGTCTCTTAAAACAGTCTGCAGCTTTGAATTGGGTTTGTGGTTTAAATATCCTCTCAGACACCCTTCTTTGTCTAGGTTTGAGAGGTTGGTGTGTTCTTAATAAGGTTCTTCAGGTCACTGACACTCTTGTGTTGCACTCTAGTGGTCTTTATGTTTCCTTCTGTTCACCCGACATCATCTTCATTTAGATGGTTTCAGCCAGGTTGGCCTGGGTTTTCTTGTTTCACCACCTCTGCTGTTCTGCAGTATTCAGCTGGGGCTTTGACAGGGACATTCCTATCTCTTCCAGGAGCCCACCCTGGCTCAGATTTAATACCCTAGACTCCAAGCTGTCTTCCCCCCAACTGTAGTTTGATCCCAGCTGTATTCCCTGACTTCATTTTATGCCACTTTCTGCCCTAGTTATTGTGCTCCAGCCTTTTGGGGCCTCTGTTTCCTCAACTCACCAAGGTCATTCCTGCCCTATAGACTCCATCCTCTATTCCATCCGCCTGGAAAGCTTTCTCTAGACCTTCCTGTACCTGGCTCCTACCCACCATCCCAAAGTCCCTGAATCCTCTCTTGTGTTCATCATCAAAAGATTAAAGGAACACCTAAGTTATACAGATCCTGCGTACCAATCAGAAGAAAGGTCAAGCACATTGTAGAACAATAGGGAGGGCAGGCAAGCCAGTTTAAGACACAGATAGGCTGTAGCACTGCCTCACCCCTGAAAACAAAGGAATGGCCGTTTTGCTTGTGCATATTTGATACCACTAACCAGTGAGTCCTTTATAGCTCTGCTATGGTCGGAATGTTTGTGTCCACCCAAAATTCATATGCTGAAATTAACCCCCCAAAGTGATGGTATTAGGAAGTGGGGTCTTTGGGGGTTATTAGGTCCTTTGGGCAGAGCCCTCATGAATAGGATTAGTACCCTTAGAAAAGAAGCCAAAAGGAAGCTCCCTTGCCGTTTCCACCATGTGGTGTTATAGAAAAAGATAGCCATCGAGGAAGCAATCTCTCACCAGACATGGAACCTGCTAGCACCTTGGTCTTGGACTTCCCAGCCTCCAGAACTGTAAGAAATTTCTGTTGTTTATAAGCCACCCAGTCTATGGTATTCTATTATGGCGGCCCAGACAGAGTAAGCCTCCCAATTTCTAAATTGATGCCTGATAGAGGGGTCTCAGAGATGCTATAGAGGGACCTGGAGACCTCAGGCCCAGGGTAGGGGTATCTGCCTCCTGGGCTTTATCAATGAGAAGGTAATGATTTTTTTGAGTCTGGAGACTTTATTTTGTGGGCTCATCAAGTCATCACCTCTGTGTTACCTCTTGTCGCAGAGTCGCCTCCTGGTATAATTATCTTTATTTCAGACTGCCTGATACCGGCTTCACTAAAATCTCAACCAACCTATTGTTTCTACTCAGTCATTTACTTGATCTATGACTCTGGGCAAATCATTTCACCTGAGTTTAACTTGTTTGCCTGTAAAAAGAGGGCAAGGCAACCATCTCATGATCTTACCAAGGCTGTCGCAGGGACTGGATTAGAAGATGGGAAAGCACTTTGAAAGGGTTAATTACACATTATGTGATTGGGAGGTAGGATTATTACAGTTATCTGCACTTTGCCAGCTCAAAACAATTACAACCTAACTCTGTAATAGTTTCAGCAGTGTCTTCCAAGTCCTGCTGAGTGAGGTCTGCCAGTCATCAAAACATATTAGAATTAAGGCTTACCCAGGCAGCTACTTCTGGACTCCACTGGAACACTTGTTTTCCTGTCCCCGGTGATCGACCCTCCCTGCTGGAGTGAGCACAGAGGCTCTCCTCCAAAATCCTCTTTTACTCCCTCAGGAGAACTTCCCATTCTCTGGCTTTCCTCTGCTCCAGGCCCATCGTTCCGCCTTTCCTATGGATCACCCAATCAAACCGCCCCTCCTTCCTCTCCGATTCCCCTCCTGGGCTTCCCATTCCTACAGAGCCTCCCTTGCGCTCACCTTCCTCCCCTCTCTGCCGCTTCCCTGTCTCCCAAAAGCCTATTTCAGCCAGCGATCGCTCCGTGCTTCAGCTTCTCTCCCTCTCATTTCAACCGTTCCCGGCTTCAGCCGTTTCCCGCGCGCGGTTCGGGTTCTCCCCACCGGGCGTTGTAAGTTGAAAGCTCTCGCGCGCCGGTGGGCGCGAGCCCAGGGGGCGGGGCGAGGTTAGGGCGGGGCGACCGCAGCCGAAAAAGGCGCGGATGCTTTATCCCTGGGGCTGCCCTAAGAGAGGTGACCGTACCAGCGGGAACCCGAAGATGTATGGCAGAGCCTGGCACCGAACCACCTCCCCTGAGGACGCCTCGTAACTCTGCGGCTCCTCCTGAACTGGCTTGGGGCGGTCTCTCCTTCAGGCCTTGCCCTTGCGAGGACTTAACAGAGACCAGGCCAGCAGGACCCAGTACCCATCCATGGGAGCCGTCTGGATGAAATAACTTATTTTATAATTGCTTTACTAACTGGTAAATTATAACTGTTACAATTAAAGTTAATATTTGAGGAAAACACTATGCTGATAATGAAATTGTACCTTTGTAAGCACCAGCAGTGTTTGCTTCTTTGGAGACCAAAATTTACCTCCAGAAGCTGACCATCCAAGTTGGACACTTCCATAGAAAAGAGGCCTAGGGTACCTCCCAATAAAGATTACACTTTGAATATAGGCATACAATTTTGCTCCCCTTTTAAACCCCACCAAAACCACAGTAAACGGATTTTTTCAACTAATGCATTATTTGCAATATGAGTGAAACTGAGAGGAAGCTAGGAAATAGGATTTCCTCATCCTTCTAGGCCAAGATGTAGAATGCATCCCCATATCCTATGCTCTGTTACCCTCTGGTGCCATGCTGAGCATTGCCCTGATCCCCGAACTGACTTTAAAGGGATTTTTATTTTAGTTATTTATTTTTTTTCAAGGGATTTTTAAAGTCATAAATCCTCAGAGATGGTGAGAAAAAGAGAAATGACAACATTTTTGGAACTAAAAAATAGATGGACAGGTGTCTAATGATTTAATAGAGCCTATAACTGTACAGGGTAAGCCAAGAACTCCACAACTAAATGATAGATCCCTCAAAAGGCTTAGGATTTGATGTTCAAGGTATCTCTGGAAATGGGGTAGAGGGAAAATAAAAGAAGATTGATTGAAAGCTGTTGAAAAGAAGGTACTGCTCTTCTAACTAGGCAGAAGCAGGAGATCTGTCTGGAGAAGATAAAACTGAAGGTCTTTCAGGCATAGTTGAAGCCAGGGAGACCACAAATACTGGACACTTAAGTACACATGAGCACATTAAAGGCCTGGTAGCCACCCCACTCCACCCTGCAGTCTTCCTCCACTGGCTCCCCAGGTGATGGGACCCAGGACTTTATTTTCTGTTCATAAAATAGGAAAAGTTTTCTCTAGGTGATCTGACCAGCCTAAGAGGAAAGACTTAAAGATCCCGGCATCTGGAGTTCTCCAACAGCCCAACCAGGTCACTCTACAATAAAGCTCCAAGTTGACAAGCTCCATCCACTGCTCAAAACTGCCCATCAGCTGTTAGTCCTCCACTTTTAAATTAAATCCTGTCCTACTGTGAATAGGACTGACATGTATAGCCAACAAAATTCCAAAATTGACAGCCACTGTGCAAAGCTGAACTTTGAACTTCACAGAACACCACCTTCAAAATATTGGTTAAAAAAAAAAATCCCAACCTATAATTATATACCTGGTTAAATTATGAAACCACTGTGAGGCTAGAATTAGGGATATATAGACAAGTTTTCAAAAATTTACCTTCCATGCATCCTTTCTCAAGAAGCAATTAGACTATGTTATGGCTGGGACTAAGGTAAAGTAAGTGAGGTGCCTTAGGTGCAAAATTTAAAGAGGTACCAGAAAATTTAGCAATTAAGATAAGGAATTTTTAAATGTCATATTGAGGAAAATACAAATTAATGCAAAAAAAATCCATGATGAAAAAAAAAAAACATCAGAAGGTGAAATAAAGATAGGACCCAACAGGGCTGGGATTATGGTGCAGGGAGTGGGGCTAAGTAATGCAAGTGCAGGTGTGGGTCCTGCCTTTATTAAACGTTTTGATATTATGTTGGTTATACAAGTTAACCCTACTTTATGTGGGACAGGACTACATAAAGACATGAATACAAGGAGGTGAGCATCATCGTAGATCACTTTGGAGGCTAGTCATCACGATAACAAAAGTTACGTGACAATTTTATTGGGTAGAAAGGGGAGTATAGGAGTATGTGTTTCTGGTGGGCTGGTGGTAGACATGAGAATTAATTCCTCATATTCCATCGTGGATAGTCAATACATAATACTGCCAAACAGAAGAACCGAGAAATAATGTTAGCATGTTATGAAAAGATATGGGGATAGGGGCGCCTGGGTGGCTCAGTCGGTTAAGTGTCCGACTCTTGATTTTGGTTCAGGTCATGATCTCATGGTCATGGAATCGAGCCCTGCATGGAGCTCCGTGCTGGGCCTAGAGCCTGCTTAAGATTCTCTCTCTCTGCTCCTACCCTGCTTGCATGCTTATTCACACTCCTGCTCTCTTTCTCTCAAAAAAAAAAAAAAAAAAAAAAAAAAAAAAAGATACAGGGATAAATACTAAAAAAAATGATAAAAGATTTGAAAGTGATTCCTTCTGGGGAAGGAATATGGGAGAGGAGCAAGACAGGGGGCTGGGGACTGCTATTTGCCTTAGTGTTGTAGAACTAGTTGACTCTCTATGTTTTGTACCCATATGACTACTAAACAATTATAAGTAAATGTTTGACATTTCAAATGAAAGTCTCTGAGGTACTCATCATGGGGAAGGCAGAAGTTTGTTGGACTTTATTATATGATGTTATGACTAAGCATTATTTTTACTTTGGGTTACATACGGAGGTGGGTGCTAGAATTGTTTTAATGTTGGGGCTTCCAACAATCTTCCTGGGCTTGTACGTTTTCCAGGGGAGATAGCTTCTCCATCTCTTGTGACCCTCACAACTACATAATAAGGCATGAACTATCCCCGGATGAGGGATACTGTCAGATGAGGGAAACTGAGGTTCAGAAAGGGAAAGTAACCAGTCAGAACTAAAGGTTACATAGTTAGTAAGTGGCATTGAGGTAGACTGGGTACCAGATCCTTCCAGTAAGACCAGTTTTCATACCAGGAAACTGCCATTAGCTCCCTATACTGTAGCTTCCTGTTGGTCTCCTCTGGCCAGATCTCCACTATTGCTGTCTAGTTCTGGTTTGACCTGTACCAGCATTCCAAGTTTGTGTGTGTGGCATGTCCCTGACATGTGTGCAGGGTCCTCCACCTCTCTGACTGCAGGAACTAAACATTCCAGGCTTAAAGCCAGACTTCTCTGCTTCAACGACCCCATCGCTTTTGCTCTTGCCTTTTCGGGGCTGAACTACAGAGCCACACATGTAGGTGGCCTGGGGGCTGCTTCAAATGCCCTGAAGAGCTGTTCATTACTTCAGGGCTGACTAATACTGCTGCATTTGGAAGCATTGGGGAGTTACTTCTGGTTTGAGGAAAGGGATCCCCCCACCCCCAAACTAAGTTCCACCTGGAAGGCCCTGCCCATCTCCAGGTGAGGGCTTTGCATCTGCCTCTCCCTGCCCACACACAATGTTGTAGCCCTGTTTCTTGAAACATAGATGGGATCATGTATCTGATTGGGAATATCTTATGTTTCTGGCTTTCTCATGTTGCTTACAGCTTACTTGTTTCACCCTGGGAAATTGGACACCTTATCACTCAAACCAGCCTCATCGTTCAAATGTATACTTCTCAAGATCCCTTCCATGTCTTATCTCTTATTACTTATATGCCTAGGTGGGTTCTGGGACTCAAAAGTGTTTGATTAAGACAAAGTAGTACTTCACTGGGCCTAATCAGTAAGCTATTTTCTTCCCTCAAAATGTGGCTACATGACTGGGTTAGATTCTGTTTCCAGAAGACTCACCCTACCAAGGGGGAGGTGCTGATCTTTGTGCATGATGAAGAAGAATCTGCTGACCAAGTGTCTTCTTAGGTTTGGGGATACTGAATAAGGCTCAGAGAATAAGAAACAGCTAAAGGAACATTGCTAGAATCTGCAATGAAGGCCACCATTTCCAGGAGGTCCCCCCTCTAGGCATTATATCCCAGCAACAAAGATTTGATCCCAGCTGGCTCCTGCTTTCTTCCCCAACCTTTATGCTTGCTTTCCTCTCCTCTCACTTGTCCTCTGCCAGAAATAACTCCAAGGAATGAAGTCTGTCCACAAAACATCCTTGCTTCTCACTAGTGAGACCTGACTAACCAGAGTGTACAGTCATCCAAGACCCTGGCTTGAGTTGTCTATAGGAGGGGCCAGCTTTTGGCCTAGGCTCCTTCTTGTGCATGTTCACTTTGATGCTTCCCCTTCTCTGATTTGACCTCATATCTGAGACTTAGCTAGGAAACCTTCCTTCTTAGAAGGTTTGAGGGGGTGAGATTTTCAGGACAGTTGTCCCCATCTTGTTTGGGGAAGTGAATCTTCAGGGGCTTTCCTCCGGGGATGGTGATGCTAGAAGTGGGGCTCACTGAGGGATGCAGGTCTGCAGAATAATAGACTTACTTGTTTTTCTACTTTGAGCCCTGAGAAGAATCCTGCCTGAGTGGTTCCAAATCGCTCCCAACTTTCCAGCCCTGAATGACTGAGATCAGAATCAGGATGCATACTGAAAAGAGCATGGGCTTTGGGGTCAGGCACATATGGATTCAAATTCTGACTTCATTACATTCTAATACCATCTCTTAGCAGGCCCCAAGCTTCCTATTGGACCCAGAGTTCTGCTCCCTTCAGTTAGGGGTGGTCTCTGTCTGCAGAGGACCTTGTTTCCTACTGTTATTCCTGCATGCTGGTCTTAAAGCAGTCTTGAGTCTAACCCTTGTTATGCTATGTGCCTGATACAATGATAAGAACTTTTGAACATTGCTTTATGTAATTCTCAAAATGGCAGTGTGAATTACGATTCAGACATCGATTACAATGTGTTTTTTCCCCCCACACCACCAAGCAATGTTCTGACACCAGCTGGATGACCTACAATTTAACTCAATCCTGACATTATGTACCTAGAGATAGCATCAGATCCCACAGATTAAGCGCTAAGTCATACAAGACTGCCCCTGACTTTAGATGCCAGTTGGAAGTCCTCGTAGTTACCTGTGCTTCTCACTAACTGGCTATAGATTGGAGGTTCCAAAACCCCTTCCTTGATTTGATTAATTTGCTAGAGCATTCACAGAACTCAAGAGAGACATTTTACTTACTAAATCACCAGTTTATTATAAAAAAATGTAACTCAGAAACAGCCAGATGGAAGAGATGCACAGGGCAAGTTGTGGGCAAAGGACACGGAGCCTCCATGCCTTCTCCAAGTGGGACTTCTCCCCAGTCTCCACATGTTCACCAACCTAGAAGCTCTCCAAGCCCTGTCCTTTTGGGTTTTGTGGAGGCCTCATTATGTAGGCAGGTGTGATTAAATCTCAGACCATTGGTGCTTGAACTGAATTTCCAGCCCTCCTCTCCTCCTTGGAGGTCAGGGGCAGGGCTGAAAGGTCTAACTCTAATCATGTGATTGGTTCTTCTGGCAACCAGCCCCCCCCCCTTTTTTTTTTTTTGACAGCCCACAGAAATGAGTCTATTTATTCATAGAAGGTGGACATTAAACTAAACCCATACAACTGGGGGCACCTGGGTGGCTCAGTCCATTAAGCATCCAACTCTTGGTTTCGGCTCAGGTCATGATTCACGGTTTGTGAGTACCAGCCCAGCATCAGGCTCTGTGCTGACAGCATGGATTCTCTGTCTCCTTCTCTCTCTGCCCCTCCCCCCGCTCACTCTCTCTGTCTCTCTCAAAATAAATGAACCTAAAAACTAAATAAATAGCTGTATAAACCCATACAACTGATATATAAAACCAGTCAGCAAAGGAGATTAGATATTTTCAGTAACAGATGGAATGTTCCTGTAGGATAACACTTCCTTCTTTTGAGCCAGCAGATTTCTTAATGTGTTCTTTCTTTATTTTTATTTTTATTCAAATTAGTTAACATACAGTGTAGTCTTGGCTTCAGGAGTAGAGCCCAGTGATTCATCTCTTACATATGACACCCAGGGCTCATCCTGAAAAGTGCCCTCCTTAGTGCCCATCACCCATTTAACCCATCCCCCTCCTCCAGCAACCCTTAGTTTGTTCTCTGTAGTTAAGAGTCTCTTAAGGTTTGCCTCCCTCTCTGTTCTTAAAGTGAGCTAGAGGCTTTAGGAAAGTCAGTTCATCAACAAGTCAAAAAGCACCTTTTGGGCTCTCATCACTTAGGAAATTCCAAGGGTTTTAGGAACTCTGTGCCTGGAGAGGGGGTAAAGACCCAACGTATATTTCTTATTATAAATCACATTTCACAGAAGTTAACGTAATTATTTTTGTTTTATAGCTGAGACTGAGACTCACTGAAAGAACTTGCACAAAATCAACTTTTAAAAGGCAGGCCAGGTCTACTGGAACCCAGGTCTTTAAGCCTTGAAAGACAATGCAGCATGCCTGGAAAAAGAAAAGGTTTTGGGAGCAGACACCTGAGCTCAGTGTTGCCTCAGGACTTCATGTAAGTCCATTAAGCTTTCTCAGCTTCACCTTCCTTTTCTGTCAAACAAAGAGAAATGTTGTGTAGGAGAGAATGAAGTGAATTGGTATATGTAAGATGACTGTCACGCTGCACTGAGAAGCTCCACATTTCCCACCCCCTCTGTCACCCCGCCTTCTAGCCCAGGCTGTCATTTTCTCACCACATTATGCTGTTCCCAGCCCAGTGTGGGAAATCAGGCAGGAACACAAGTCAATATGATAGAAGAGAGAAAGCAGTAAGTACTACAGGAGCAGACAAGCTTTGTGAGGATGACCAAGAAGGACTTCTGGGAGGCAGCGATATTAAATTTAGACCTGAAATGTTTGACAGATTTTAAGAGACAGAAAATGGATGGGAGGTCCCTGAGATTCCATATCTGGTAACTAGACAGGGCTTGGGGGAGGGGGTAAGGTGATGGATGTGTAAGTATCTGGTAGACCAAAGGGCAGCACTGTGTGCGAAATGGTGTTATTCAGGCCATGCTTTTGTGCTACCTTCTAGGCTAGCCCTGGGCCACAGGTACTTCAGCTCACACTGGACTTGGAGCCCGACCCCACCCAGCTTCCCACTGCCATCTGGTGGTCATCCGGAGCCCAGGGCCCAGCTCCTGATGGGCCTTCATCAACAATCTCCTTCAGAGTGCTGCAAAGCCTGTGGGCAACCCTACTTCCGCCCCTGAAAAAGTTGGCATGAGAGAGAAAGGCCCAATATCTTGCCTCCAGTAAGTCGGACCAGCTGGGATTCTATTTTTAACCTGCACTGTTGTAGTTGACAGCTTGGAACGCCTTCTCCCTCCTTTTCTTCCTGCATCCTGCCTCTTGCAGCCCAGGGCCCTGTAGAAAGGATGGATGGGAGCAGCCTCAGCACTGGTAAACAAAAGACCACTCTCCTTTCTCATTGTCCTTCACCTGGCCTTTGTCCAGCCTAGTTAGTGGGTGGAGTTAGAGGTGTTACTGGCTGTGAGGTTAACAGAGGCTTAAATCTCTGGGCTTCTCACTGCATAGGCGCCTTCCGTGGCCCTGGTCAGTGTCCTGGCAATTTTGTATCTGTCATTTTGTATTCTTTTTCTTAAAAAGGGCACCCGGTTTTATAAGCTCCAGGCCCCACAAAACTTGGGTCTGCCTCATGATGGGTATGGCTTGTTTGCCATCTGAGCTTAGTGTCTACTTCAATAGGATTATTTCTGTCTTGTTCTAATTTATTGTATGACCTTGAACAGCTTTCTTTCCTGCTCTGGGTCTCTATTTTCCCATCTGTTACAAGACAAAGTGTCAAGAAACCCTCTCACTCTATCATACTTCTGATTATCCATGTATATCCCTGGTGAGGTCACCTGTTCTTCCCTACCTGTCATTGTGTGTGTGAAGGGATGATGTTGCTGTCTCTGCCTCTCTCTGGGGCTGGATCAGTCTCATAGTCAAAAGGAAGCCTGGGCTCTGGGATTCCTCTTATTCAGATCCAGCATTCTCCCCACCTTTGTTGCTGGCCAGTAAAGGTGCTTCCATGGGGCAGAAGCTTGGCCAGATTCTGACACCAGAGAAGAGTGCATTAAAAAAGTTCCTACTCTTTAACTTGTACACTTATGATCTGAGTCCTGGTATTTGAAACACACATTGAATAAACTGAGTCTTATTATACAGTGCTTCCACTTACATTTCAATAAAATTTTAGTAATTACCTATTAATATAGTACCTTAGCAATGGCACCACTTTAGGAGAATGCTTAGGAATCATGATGTGTCATGGATATTCCGCCTGCCACCCCCATCCCCAGCTACTATGTATGACACTAGTGTGTAGGTGGGTCCAGGATGACAACCCAGACAAAATACCCACATCCCCATTTAGCCTCAGACCATGGGCATTTTGGCAGGGGGTCATGCACAGGAGAGACCGTGGAAGAAGGACCCAAGAGGGAGAATTCTACAAAATCCCATGCCTCCTCACCTGCCCGCCCCCCCCCCCCAAAAAAAAAGTCCAGAAAGGAAGTTCAGGAGGAAGCCAAGTCATTTATTATTTCTTGAAGAGTTTGGGTGATGGAGGAGGGTCAGGGCCATAGAATTTAACTGGAAAGGAATGAAGGGACTTTTCAGTGCAAAACAGCCTGTTGGTCAGGGAGGTGTGAGATTAGGTTGGGTGGTATTTTTCAGTGCTGAAATGGGGAAGGGCACTGTGAGGTCAAACTGGGGGCGGGGGGGCGGGCAGCTTGGAGCATCTCAGGAGTCAGTACCGTGCCAGGCTCCAGAGCCCTAAAGAATCAGTGCCATTACTATGTGTATATGAGAGGCAGGCCAGCCTCTCTCAGAATTTCCACTATGTACGGATAGTCCATTGCTAGGGATGCTGTGTCTGTGTGCGTCTAAAGTCAGTGCCCTGTTTCTATGTGCCAGGCTTGGTCCCATATCAAGAGTGTGCCTTATTTCCTGTGTGGGGATCTGGTTTGTTTCTTTTGTGTCAGGTAAGCCACTTTTGTGTGTGTGTTGGGATTAGTCCATGCTTTTTGGGTGTCAGTCTCCTGTGTCAGTGGGTCTGTGTCTCTCTTGTGTCTGGATGGGTCCCTACTTGTAGGAATTGGTGTGTTCCGCCTCAGCCCCCACTCCCTCTCTACCCCTCAGCCAGGCCCCAGCGTGCTGATGGTGGTGTAGCTCAGCCTGGACAGTGAAGCGATGGAGGGGGTGGGCGGGTCCTCATCTGGAAGAGGCCTGGGGCGAGCTCGTGGAGGCCTGGGGCAGCAGCGGGCACATGTCTCAAGGCAGGCCTGGCGAAAGCGACGGTGCATGAAGCAGTAGACCAGGGGGTTGACACAGGCTGAGGCGTAGCTCAGCAAGTGGATGAAAGAGATGGGCGCTCCCGAAAGCGCGCGGTGCGCACCAGAGCTGTCAAAGGCGCGCCACGTGTTGGCACTGTACAATGGCAACCAACACAGGAAAAAAAGCACAACGATCACCAGTAGCATCCGCACCACGCGCTTCTTAGCCAACAGCTTGGCCTGGTAGGGCCGGGGGCCACATCCTGGCCCAGGTGTGGGCGCCGTCAGCGCGGACAGCTCCAGGGTCTGACGAGAGCGCGGAAGCTGCACGTAACAGCCATCGCCATCCTCTCCAGCCAGCCCGGTCTCCGGCCGGCAACGCCCATTGGGTTGGGCAGAACCTGAGTACAGAGGGTAGGCTGTCAAAGCAGCAGGCTGGGTCCTCTCAACCTCCAGCCCAAGAACCACCAGACCCCGATTTCCAGCATCTGCGTGTCAGGCTCCTTTCTGCCCCACCCACTCTAGGCTCCACCCCTTCCCAAGGCCGGTGGTAGGGGTGGGGGCCGGGAGGGGAAGCTGGATATCACCCACCTGGTCCTGCCCCGCTCCGCAGCCCTCTTTGGCTTCTGACTCGGCTCTGGTTCTCATTGTCACTGTCTTCGTCAAAGCGAAGCCCTAAGTAGAGCTCACGGGAGATGAGCCCGTAGGCCACAGCCATAACCACACCCGGGACGAAGAACAAGAGCAGGAGCAGCAGTACGGACCTGGAGACAGAGCAGATCAATCACACGGGTATCTGTCCACCTGTAATCACAGATGGAAGAAGAGCAAGGGATCCTTTCTAGGGCTGGTGACCAGGCCCCTGAGGTAGAAGTAGGATTTGGGGGTCCTGCTGGGAAGGGCTAGAGAACTGGGGAGGGACCCCAAATGGGAATCACAGGGTGGTGGGTGAGGAGAGGGAATCAGAGTATTGGAGCAGCTGGAGGAAGATTCTGGGGAATGGTAGTAAGCAGCTGATGGAGATGGAGAGAGGAATTCCCAGGAATGGGCGCCCTCACCAGGTTTGGCGAACATGTGCACTGGGCCAGCGATGCACGCACTGCAGCACACGGGACCCTACTGGCTGTACGGCGGTGTACACGGGATAGGGCACCATGAGCAGTCCAGAGAGCATCCACGTGGCTATGATCACACGAGCTGCGTGGGACCGTGTCTGCCACACTCGTGCCTGCAGTGGTCGGCAGATGGCACTGTATCGCTCCAGGGCGATGGCCACAAGGCTTAGTGTGGACACGCTTACAGACACCCCTAAACAAGGGAAGAGGAAGGGGTCATTCAGGAAACTTGTACTACATACTCAACCAGTGATTTGCTCAGGCCCTACTGAGAAAGACCCCTATGTGCAGCAAGAACTTTAGGTAAGGAGGGGAGCAGGGGGTTGTCTCACCTACCCATGAGGTAGGAAACCGCCTTACAGACGACTGTGCCAAAGATGAATGTGCCCATGAGATTGGGCAGGAGGGTGAAGGGCATGCAAGCCACAGCCAGCAGGAGGTCGCTGACTGCCAGTGAGAGCAGGAAGGCGTTGGTGACAGTCCTCAGGCGGCGGCTCAGTCCCAGGACCACGATGATGAGCACATTTCCTCCAACACTCATCAGAAAGATCACTGCATAAAGGGTGATCCTGATGGCCAGCTCCAGTTCTGGGTAGGAAAACAGAGGGGTGGCAGCAAGGAGTCTGGCTCCCACTCAGCCAGACCCTCCAAGCCCACTTATTCCCCACATCTCCTACCCAGCTAGATCCCTCTGCATCCCAGGAATACCTCCTCCCACTCAGCGGATGGGTTCACTTGAATCCTTTAGGTTTCTAACCCCTTGAGGCTTAGGGAAATTGGCTTAACTCCTCCTCTCCTTGAGAAGGTCTGTCTCTTCTCAAGCTTTGCTTCAAATTCTCCCTTCTCTTTACAGCCAAGCTTCTTGAAAGGATTATTTGCATTTTCTCATTCACTCCTCAGTCGATTACAGTCCAGTGCCCGATCCATCTCCTCTCCGCCCCCCATCACTGTTTGGACACTTCTCAAGATCAGTAAGCTTTAACTGCCAAGTCCAAAGGTCTCTTCTCAGCCTATTCTACTTGATCTCCCTGTAGCATTTGACACTATTGATCACCCACTACCTTTTGAAACATAGGTCAGGTCAGGTCCTTATTGTCTAAAAAATCCCTCTTCACCTTCCCTGTACTGTCTGCAACCCTTTAGCATGTCTTCCAGATCCTCTGAGAACTGTCCTGTCTCACCTCCTCTTGCAATGCACCCACTTAAGCCACTGGATGACTCACTTTCTTGAAGGCATCATGCACCCTCATGACTTCCTCCATTGCTAACATTGATTTCTCAGCCTGGAATGTTCTTTCACCAACTGCCACTAATACCCTCCCCCCATCACAAATTGATTTTCTGTATCTGGTAAATTCCTATACACCACTGCCCATCAAGACTCAGATTAACTGCCCCCTCTTCTGTAAGGCCTTTCTGGATGCCTCATTTGGAGTTAATCTCCCCTTCCTCTGACCCATGAGTGTTCCTTACACATCTATCAGAATGCTTTTTATTTTCTACCTTGTATTTTAATTATCTCCTAACATTCATTTTCACTCAACAAACATTTACAGAGGACTCCCTCTGTGTTAGGCATTGAGGACAAAGAGATGGACATGACAAATTCCCTGCCATCTGAGAGCTCACAGTCCAGAGGGAAATTTGGGTACATAAATAGACAACTGCCACACAGTGGGATAAGGAGTAAAGCTGGGGGATATACAAAGTGTTGTGGGAGCTCACAGGAAGGACACTAGTGTTGCTGGGCTAGACAGAGGGCTGACTCCATTCATTTGTGTCATTGTCTATTAGGGGATGGATCCATCTTTGGGCCTCTATATCACAACCAAGCAGAGCCAAACAAAAGTGAATTGAATTAAGCTGGACTCAGTCACCCAAGCCCATGGCCTCAGCGTGAGAGACATGAGAGCTTGAAGGGAGAGAAGGCAGGGCCAGAGCCTTCCAGGTTGTGGGGAGGGAAGGGCTCAGAGCTGCAGCTCCCCCTTCTGCAGCCCCATACATTGACTCTTGTCTTAGGCTCTGAATTAAACTGTTCTTATAATGATAACCAACTTATTCAGAAACAGCTGTAGGCATCAAGTACATGCTATCTACAAGAGATTCCTGAACAGAACCCAGCAGTGACATTAGTTCTCAGATCACACAGTCAAGTCAGGTGTTGAATCAGAATAGCAGCTGAGTCTCCAGATCTCCAAAATGCTTTGCCTCCTGCTGCTCCCTCACCCCTCTGTCATTCATCATGCTGCCTCCTTCCCCAATCAAATCTCAATCTCAGTGCCTCTTTCTGCCTCTCTGTACTCCAGTGTGGCATTGTTCACTGTATTATTATGTTTAATTCTCTATCTCCTCCACTGGACTATGAGCTTCTTGAGGACAGGGGCAATGCCCAGATCATTCTTCTGCATATCCCTGGCACTTAGCATAATGTCCTGCAAATAGGAGGTGTTCACACATGCTGGCTAATGAATCTTGAACGAATCTCTTTCACTCTCCACACAAATGCACCTGCTTTGTCCTGCCCCATCCATGCTTCACCTCTGTGCCTCTAAAGCTCCAGCATGCCCTCCTCTCTGCCTCTGTCTCTTTGGAGACATGTCTCCCTTTCTGCAAGGAAGGCTTATGTGTAGCAAATTTGAGGTGTGTGTGAGCTAGTATTCTATCCTGTACTTTTTGTGTCTCCTTCCAGTCTACCGCCCCCACCCCTCCACTTTCCTTAATCTCTCCATTCTATCATCTTTTTCAGATCCTCCTCTGGATGTCTCTCTTCAACTAGTTCTTGAATCAATAACCACACCTCAAGTTGGTACACACCCTGAAGTATGAAAAGCACATTTCTCATTCATTCACCCAGCTGATGTATCCCATGTGTGTCTTGGAACTTGGTGGAGCAGAAAGATGAGATTATGCCCACTCTTATCAAGTTCCCAATCTGCATGGGGACTCCTGAAAACTAGAGGGACAAAGTTCCAGTAAAATTGCCCAGCGATCATACAATACTTTGCTATTTTTCTGGGCATTCCCAGCGATTAGCTTATTTCCAGCCACTACTATCTCTCCAAGTCTTTGCTGTTGAAAGTTAGGAGATGTGAAAAAGATTAATTAAAAGCACTCTTAGAGCCAGTGGCTCAGGGAGAGGGTAGGAGGGATGAAAAGGTAGAGCACAGGGCTTTTAGGGCAGTGAAACTATTCTGTACAGTACTCTAATGGTGGATAGCTGTTACTATACATTTGTTAAAACCCATAGAATAGAGGGGAGCCTGGGAGGCTCAGTCAGTTGAGTGTCCAACTTCAGCCTATGTCATTCTCTCATGGTTCATGGGTTTTAGCCCTGCATGGGACTTTGTACTGATAGCGCAGAGCCTGCTTGGGATTCTGTCTCCATCTCTCTCTGCCCCTTTCCTGCTTGTGCACGCCTGCACATTCTCTCTCTCTCTCTCTCTCTCTCTCTCTCTCTCTCTCTCTCTCAAAAATAAACAAACATTAAAAAAAATCTTTTAAAACCCATAGAATATACAACCCGAGAAGTGAACCCTGATGTCAACTATGGAATTTAGTTAATAATGTATCAATATTGGCCTATCAATTATAACAAATGCGTTGCATTAATGCAAGGTATTAATAGTAGGGGAAACTGTGTGTCTCTCTCTGTGTGTATATGGAGGGGGGGTGGGAACCTCCCTGTGCTTTCCATTCAGTTTTTCTGTAAACCTGAAACTACTGTAAAAATAGCCTATTAGTTTTTTCAAAAGTCACTAAAAAGCAATTAGAATGAAGACTTGTGTGTGTGTTTTTGCCTATGTGTATGCATCCATGTGTGTTTGTGTGGTGGAATAGGAGTGATCATGGTGGCTTCGGCAACTAAGAACTTAAGGTAGGGGTGGAAGAATGGGAGTGGCACCTTATAGATTCTAGTGCCTTGACTACCTCTGGGCATCATCCTGCTGGGCCAGAGAACTCAGAAGACTGTGACAGTTCATTTCTGTTTCTGGGGTCTAAAAGATCTGCATTTGTTCTTTCCAGATGGTGGCAGAGAAGTATGAGCACAAAAATCCAGATAATGTGCCAAACACAAAAATCAGGACTTTATAAGAAACAACACCGAAGCTGCTGATGCCTCAAATCCTGCCTTCCACTGGCATGTTGGATCTGGTCACCCATGAACACAGACATCAAAGCAATACCAATGTGTCTGTGGTGATCATGGACAGCATGCAACTGATTGTGGATGATAGCTGGGCAAATGGTGATATCCAAATGTCAATGAGTACTCACTGAAGGAGCAGAAATAATATGGAAGGATGTACAGGTAATATCAGAGTGAACATTGGATAATAATTTAGTTTTTGAGATAATATCTAAATTCCTAGGTGGGTGAGAGTAATACATATTTTTGTGGACAAGGTCTGAGAAGGGTTTAACTACGTGTCTGTAGATAATGCCTGACTGAGAGTGGGCAAATTTAGACTGTGCAGAGGTAATATGTCTGCGGATAACATCTTGTTTTGTAGATAACATCTTCAGAAAATGTGGATTATATTCAGAGGTCTGAACTGAATGGGGGAATATCCAAATGATGATGGTAGTAGCTGAGTAAGCAGAAAGTAATATTCAAGTATGTGTAGGCAATATTTAGGTGAGCATTGATGTGAGATGTTAACATGTTGAGATGTGAAGTGAGAGATCAATCTGACTGAGTAAAATAACTCAGTGCCTGAGTGAACACACGTGATATCTGAGTCTTTGTGGTTAATATCTGAATGTGTGAGACTAACAACCATGATTTTATGGGTGATATCTGGAAAAAGTTAGTTAAGTGAGCATGGGTGATATCTATGTGTGGATGATAAAATGAAAGCAAGTGTGTCTGATGGGTGAGTGACATCTAAATGACTATGGGCATTGTTAAAGTAACTGTGGGTGATACCTGGTTTTCAGTGGTGGCATCTGAGTGAACATTAGCACTCTGGTCTATGTGGGTAACATATAAGAATAATGTGGGTAACATCCATATTTCTACTGGTAACACTGGAGTGAGCCTGGCTAACATGTAGAATCTGAGTGAGTGGCAAACAGTCTTTGTGGGTAACTTCTGACTGCCTGGGTAACATCCACTCTGTGTAGGTAACAACATCCAGATAAGCAAGGCCAATTCTTGCACCTGTGCTCTGAATCACTTCATGTTCTGCTTTCTCAGGGTCCCCTGCTCTGCGGACTGTCCCTGCTCTCTGCTAAGCCTTTGACCTTCCTTTCCTCTGTCTTGGCCCATGCTGCATCAACATTTTAAAAAGACTCTTGCCTCTACTGCACACACATATACCCAAAGACAACCCCCACCACATACCATTCCTCAATCCCATGCTCTTTCTGGCACTATCCTATTTTTTCTTTGCTTCTCTCTCCCTCCCAAATTTCTGGAAAGTTTCATCTACACACCCTGGTTCACTTCTCATAACCTCCTCATGCACCCTCCCAAACCTCAACCAACTGTAGTCAGACCTTAATACCCACAACTCCTCTTAAGGACTTCTTTGTTACTGGATCTGAAGGATGCTGTTCTGTCCTTATTCGACTTATATCAACACCATATGACATCACTTATCCTACCCTGCTTGAAATCTTTCCCTTGCCTTGTCCCTCTGATGGTTTCATCATGGGCTCTCCATCTTTTGCCTGGCTTTTAAATCTCAGTCTTTTTCAGGGTCCTGCCCCGGGACCTGTTTTCTTTTCATCTTGTCATCTTTGTATGATTTTAGCTATTCCTGTGGCTTCCATTACCTTCTGTAGGCAAAGACCTTTTAAGTCTGTATTCCCAGCTTGCACCCCTCCCCTAAGTTCCTGACCACCAGATTCAACAGCTTACTGGCTACCCCCACCTAGGTATCTCAACAGCACTTAAACTCAGTGGGTTCCAAAGTGAATTTATAGTTCTTCTCTTTCAAATTTGTTTCTGTTCCTTTGTTATCTTTCTCATGATATAGCACCAACATCCATCTAATTGTCCAAGCCAGACACCTGGATGTCATCCTTTGACCTCTTCCTCCCTCTCCATTTCTAATGAATCCCTACCAAGTTCTGTTGATTCCACTTCCAGAAGTGCCTCTCGAATCCATCCACTTCTCTCCATCCCCACTGCCAAAACCTTAGTCCAAGCCCATATCATCTTTTATCAGAGAAACAGAATAGCCTTCTAAAGTGTCCACCCCATCCCCCACCCTTTCATGTCTTGTCCTCCAATCCATCTTCTACACTATAGAACTAATCCTGGCTGTACTACGGAGTCTTTCAGTAGTTCCAATCATCCTCAGGATAAAAATCTACACTCCTTAGCCAGGTCTGTGAGGCTCTTTGTAAACCCTCTAGGTTGGTGCTCATCCTGAGTATTCATTTTTCCTCTCTTTTGATGTATGTTTCAGGCACTCAGAAACTGACACACTGAACGAAAGTACCATGGATTTTAACTTTGGGTGTTTACACATATTGTTCCTTTGCTTAGAATGCTTCTTGCCTTTCCTGCCCCTTCGCTTGTCTGGCTTTCTCTTGTCTTTTTAAATTTTTTTTTTTTTTAATTTTTTTTTTCAACGTTTTTTATTTATTTTTGAGACAGAGAGAGACAGAGCATGAACGGGGGAGGGGCAGAGAGAGAGGGAGACACAGAATCGGAAACAGGCTCCAGGCTCCGAGCCATCAGCCCAGAACCTGACGCGGGGCTCGAACTCACGGACCGTGAGATCGTGACCTGGCTGAAGTCGGACGCTTAACCGACTGCGCCACCCAGGCGCCCCTAAATTTTTCTTCAATTACCTTCTCAGGAGGCCCACTTTGACCCCCAAGGCTAAGCTAGACTAAAGCTCCTCTTCTGTGTTCCCACAGCCTTAATCTAAGGCACATCCCACTTTGTGCTGCAATTCCCTGCTTACTTGTCTGGCTCTCCCACTAAACTGTGAACTCCATGAAATAGGAACTGTGTTCATTTTTTCTCTGGTTCAATAAATATTTGTAGAATGAAGCAATCTAAGTGAGAGTGTGTAAAAACTGGTCTGAGAAAGCATATACATTATTTTGTGGGATAAATACTCAAATTAAAATTTATTGCCATTTTCCCTTCTTGAACGTGGAATAATTTCCTTCTGCTCAGCACTGCTCCCTCTCTTAGAATCCCCCCTGCTTCCTTTTTCTGCCTACTGAACTCCAACTTCAAGACCCAGCTCCTGGGTTCCCTTGTCTATGAAGTTCTTGGATCCCATCTCCTTTGGATGCCCACAATTCAGACCCTCTCCTGGGACTTCTCAGAGTGACTGTGATTTTCCAACTGGTTTGTCTCCCTTC
>NW_026059662.1:0-41642 GCF_023721935.1 Panthera uncia | reverse complement strand
CAGACCCACACCCCTCCCCTGGATCTGCCTCCTCTCTCAGACCCACAACCCTCACCTCTCTCTCCTGGCTCCGCCTCCCCTGTCAGATCCACGCCCCTCCCCCGATCTGCTTCCTCTCGGCCTCAAGCCCCTCACCTACCTCTGCCTTCACCGTCAGACCCACGCCTCTCCCCTTGTTCCTCCTCCTCGCCCCTTGCTCCGCCGGCTCCCTCACCTGGAGGCGACTCGCCGCGCCCATCCGTGTCTGCTGCACGAACGGGTTGGGCACCGGCGGCGGGAAGAAGGACGCCTGGCGGGGCACCATGGACGGCCGCAGCCCGGCTTTCCCCATGCCCGCGCCCGGCACCGTGGCCGCCGCCGCCTCCGCGCACTTGCTCATGGCTCAGCAGGGCGTCGGGCCGGACCCAGCGACCGTCGCGAAACGCCGGAGCAAGCACCCGTTGAGACCTCCTAGGGGGAGCTTCACCGGAGTCCCAGCCCGCGGCGCTGTTGCGGGGCCACCGCGCAGGCGCGAGTCACCTAGAGGCCGTCTGGCCTCGCCTCTGGCTCTGAACGCCACAGCTCTGGCTCTGCCCCCTGAGCGCTAGCCCCACCCCTTTAGGTATCTGGCTCTTCCTCTTTGGTCATATAACTCTCCCCCCCCCCCCCCCCCCCCCCCCCCCCCCGCCCCGAAAGTTTCTCCTTCAGAGCAGGGCACCCCAATGAGAGACAGTTTAGGCAGGGTTCTCTGCTTGAGGGTCACGCCCACCTGGAGTACCAATCTCTTTTACGGGGCCTGTTGGCCAAATCGCTGGCTCCAGGAGCCTCAGTTGGCCCCTTCTGTAAAATGGGATAAACAGAACTCAGATAAACAGAACCCAAATCCAGCCATCCCTAGGATGTACCATTTAAGTGAGTTAGTATATCCAGGGTAGGTTTTGTTTTATGTGTTTAATTTCTGGTATATGTTTCGGTTTTGCTTAAACCAGTTTGAGGTGGATGTTTGCCAGTTACAGCTGAAAGAGTCATGACAACAGAGATATTGGTACCTGGAGTGGAATCTTCCCCTCAAAACATGGACCAACAGTGGAAGATGGTTCTCCAAAAGAAAATCGAGCTTTCCCAATGCTGTTAATAGAAAAAGACAATGATTGCCAACTATTGCCTTCCACGCTTGATGAGGAACCTGGCCCCCAAAAGGGAAATCACTCGGGCCATGGCTCTGTTTTACCCTGAGGAAGTTCAAAGGCCTATCTGGAACTATATGAGTAGTGGTGGGGCTGGGGAAGATAGACAGTTTCCCAGGACCTGAGGCCAGGTGGTCAAGCCTTGGTGCAGACAAGCAAATACTGGAGATGGTAACTTATAATTACTGGTCAACGACTCACTCCAGGCTGGAGGGCCTGGTGAGAATTCTAATCAGGACCCTGGGACAGCTGGTGCTTCACACTTAGCTACTGCATAATCTCAGAATCTTCCAACCCTACCGGATAGATGTGTGGCCTTCAGCTCCTCACTTAACCTCTGAGCTTGTACCCTCATCTAAGAATGGGAAAAAATTAATTTCTACCCCATAAAGTTGTAGTAACAATTAAAACAAAATGAAACATGCAGTGTTCATAGGAAAGCAGTCAAGAAATGGCCCCTTTTAGGTATTACATTGTGGAGCAGTGGAATGTTCTCAGTGTAACAGAGCATGCTAATAATAGTGTATTATAGTCATGATGTAAGCTTCCTTAGCCTCGGGGGTCTTCAAGTAGGGGCTGGCAGTCCCTTGTGTCTCTTTAGCCAGGAACTTGCACAAAAGGCTATCTCTTCAGGACCCTCAAGGACCTGAGCCATTGGGCAGGCCATAGGAGAAAAGATGACTCCACAAAGGTCACCTCTAGAGAGTCCTGTCCAATCACCAGCCTCACCATGAGAGGCCTGAAGCAACCAGTCTGTCAGAGCCAGAAAAGCCCTCCGAAATAATCCCAGGCTTTCAATTCGTTTCCCAGCAACTCCAAGCTTCCTATATAGAAGGGGATTAGGGGTGGGCAACTTGGTGGGAAGGAGAGATAAAGAGCTTAAACATTAATAGAAGCTGTGTTTTGAAGGCCCACTTTATTTCTCCCTTAGTTATGTTTACTTAGGGTGGCTTTGGGGGCAGTAGAGGGTAATGCTGCTGACGGAGATTCTGGGCTGGGGCTAGAGCTCTTTCTCTAGGTCATCTTTGGCCTTGACTTGGGTTGTTACCTGATAGCTATGGTACCCTGGGCAAGTTGCTTTTCTCTGGGCCTGTTTCCTCATCAGTAAAAATTGAGTTAATCATAGCCTCCCCCTCTTTACGCTGTTGTAAAGGTTAAATGAAATGCTGCATGTCAAGTGCCTGGCACATAGTAAGCACTCTATTAATGGAGGGGCGTTTTGGGGGTTCAGTAGTAGTAAACTGAGCCTCAGAAACGAAGGGGACCTTGAATGAGACCCTGCCAGCACAGTGACAGAACCAGTGTTATTTCAAAGGCTCTTCCTTCAGGACAGAGGGACTCCAGCTCACCCACTTGGAGGGTCTCCTGCTCTTTATTTTGGCAGCTCTGACCTTTGCCGCAAATGTCTCCCGGGCCCTGTAGGGAGCAGAGATTTATAGACTTTTTAAGTTTCTTCTTCTGCCGGGGGCTGTAGCCCCTCTCTAGGCTCTGCAGATTAAACAAAAAACAACAACAAAAAAAACCCCCTGCAAACACTGCCACTCCATTGGTGTCTTTATTCATACTTGTTGACATTTCCCATGGGGAACTGTTGAAGGAAGGTGGGGGAGGGCTGAGCGGGAGCCATGGCTTGGTTTTCCTCCAGCCAGTGGAGGAAGTGATGGGGTCAGGGACGTACTAAACAGAGTGAACAAGAGAACCATCACTATGTGGGCTGAGATGCATCATGGAGTGACTTCAGACAACCTGAAGTCCTTCTGTCAAGAAATTCAAAGTGGAACAATCAAGTCGATCGAGAGAAAAGAACAAAGTGCATACAAAGCAAACCGCTAACGTAGAAGAGGTCCTAAGGCGTCCAGCAGTGAGAAGCCAGGTGTGCAGGGTGGCCACGTGACCATGCCCCTGTCCCACTGCCCCATGCCAGGCTGGGCTGTCGGGCCACCAGTGCCCTCTTGAGACAGTCTCTCTCTGTTGGCTCCGAGGGTGCTGTAAGCCACAGAAAGTTGTGGAGGGAGAAAGAGCCCAAAGCGTGGCAGCACCAGGGCAGCCCAAGGCAGGGCTGCATTGAGAATATCAAAGCATCTCTTTGGGGGTGGCTCTGGAGGGCTGGTGGGGTATGGAAGGGGGATGAGGGCACCTGGCAGGGGTACAAGCAGCACCGTTCCTGGGGCACAGGGCAGAGCCACCCTTCAGAATCTTAAATTACCAGGTAGGGGTGAGAACGCTGATTAACTACAGAGCTGAAGGCTGCCAGGCCCATCCGGGTCCTTCCCTGGCGCTCAGGGCCTGGTTTTGCAGAAGACATGGATGCGCGGGGCCTGGAGGAGCCAGAGACGGCTCAGCAGCCCAGCCAGTCGGATTTGATGCTTCCAAATTTCACGCTCTTCAGACTCTGGTTCTCCAACTTCAGGTAATACGCGCCCTTGAAGAAGTAGCTGTGACCTGGGACGAGACAAAGGGAGGTGGTGACCACCCCATCCTTGGACATTGTAGCACATGAAAGGGTCCTGGGAGCCTCCCGTAGGGAAGAAGCCTTTAAACCAGAGAAGACCCACCCCCACCCCGCCCCAACCTCTGAGGCCGGAGGAAGGGGAATGGCTGGGGAACTAAGCTCTCTTGAGTCCCTGTTTCTTCATCTGTAAAATGGGGGTGAAGATACGGACCTCTTAGACCTCTGGGCGAGGATTAAATCGGCTAATACATGCTATTATTAATATAAATAACCCCGCTCCACTGAGCACAGGCACAAACTAAGCACTTCCCAGAGGGGACAAATGAGGAGGCTCCCAGGCCTTTCAGGCCGACAGCTGGCTATTTGGCTTACACAGATTCTGTGTTTTGTTTTGTTCTGAATGAGTTGCCAGCGTACAAACATCTGGAAACTTCACATGAAAATACGCACTTCTTGCTCCCTTTTAAAACAGCTAGACTATCTGAACGACACTGGGCCCCCATTCTTGCAGCAGCCATCAGAAGGAGGTGGTTGTAAATCAGCCAAGTGCCTTCTGGTTCACCACAGACCTCACCCTTCCCCACCGTCTGCCTTGCCTGCTTCATTCATTCATGCTATTGGCCTGGCCCCTACGGGCTGTAAAATGTGCGATTCCTGACGTACGTGATCTCATTTCCTTCTTTCAAAAGGCCGGCACACAGTAGGTGTTCAATAGATGTTTACTCTCGAAGACAATCCTTAACCTAATCCCTAGATTATGTGCTGCTCTTCCTTGGACATGTGAGATCTTTCACCACCGGAGCTTAGGGCCATGTGCTTAGCATATGATAGGGGCTCCAAAGAAATCTTTGTGGAGTTTAATTGAAACCTCCTGTAAAAAGCCAACTGGACTCATTTCCAGGACCCTGCAGACCTCACAGAAGCCTCCTCAGAATATGGTTTTCAAACTCCAAATTCTATCCCTTGCTGATACGGGGTTGTATTTTATTCAGCAAGGGACCGGGGGCAGATTGAGTTGAGTGGGAGAACTTTGCCACATCAGCAAGAGGGCAGGACAAAAGTCTGTCCTGTCTCCAATGGAGCCATCCTTCTGCTAATGGGAGGCAGTCACAAGGCCTCCTGTGGAACCTGAAAGGGCCTGGACCAAACCCCGGAATGAATCCAGGGCACAGAGCCCATGTTTCTTGTTCCAGCAGGCCTCCTGCCCTCCCCTTCCCTGGCTCCAGGCCCTGCAGCTGTGAGGGGCCTTTCTGGGTCTTACTGCCTGGAGCCAGCTGAGTGAGCAGAGGTCAGGGGTCTGGATGCCTTCCCAGCCCTGGGCTGAAGGGGCTGGTTTGTTTTCCCCGGGCTCCGCTTGCTGCTCTGCACAATGAGGGAGTGTGTGCTTGTGAGGAGCTGGGCCCCGGGGCTGGGGGCGGGGAGGCAGGTCCTAGAAAGCGGACAGGGGGCTGGGCCGCTCACCACCGCCCTGCAGGTCGACCACGGCGTCCAGGTTATCGGGGATGGCGTTCCAGGCATCCGCGATGAGCTTGGGGAAGCCAGGGTCCATCTTCTTCTTTACTTCATTGTACCTGCAAGCAAACAGCAGATGAGGAACCGGGGGCGTCCCTTAAGGCCAGCCCCCCCCCCCCCCCCCCCCCCCAACCTGGATGGGAAGGCCCAGCGGCTGGCTCCTGGCTGAGCCTGGAAAACCAGACCTAGCCCTGCAGGGAGGCGGCCGGCTGGAGTCAAAGGCCAGGGAGCCAGACTGGGTCTGGATCCCAACCCCACTACTCATTAGTTATGTGACCTTTAAAAGTCCCATAAAAGCAATCTTGTGATTACTGCTAACGTGTAAGCAGTGCCTTAACCACTTTCCATATATTTCCTGTCAATCTTTGTGAGAATCCCAGGACACGGTTATTACCGGAATACTCATTTTATAGACCAGAGGCTTAGAAAGTGCACCCAGCTCCCAAGTGGTAATCCAACCCAGGCCTGCCTGGCCCCCCAGCTGCAAGGTGCTCTCTGAACCTCCGCTTTACTAACTATAAAATGGGGTTGTATCGAGCATCTTAATTAACGTATGTAGGAAATGAAATAACATATGCAAAATGCCTATCTCCCTGTCTGCTGTTTGGTATTTGGGAAATGTTAGTTCCTTTACACACTCTGATCCCTGCTGCAGTGTGGGGCGCACTGGACTGAGAGTCCAGGGATGGGGTCCCGCCTCCACATTCTTTCACTGAGAGGCTTTGACAAACCACTGCTTCTCCAGGTGGAGGTGACCGTCCGCATCCTGGGAGATGATCTCATCTGGGACAGCCAGGTTACATGAGTGGCACGCGAATCCAAGCCCTGTTAGTCACAGGGCGGGCCTCCCGCCCCCTCCGTCCCTGATGTAGCTTACAGGGTACATAGTTATCCTGGGCCGTGCCTTTTATCCAGATAAATACTTTGAGAATTAGTTGGCATAGTCTTCTTCCTGGCTAGCGATACCTCCATCGTTTTCCTTTTTTGGGGATTTTTTTTTAAATGCTGGGGCCACTTTGATTCCTTTGGTTTTCTACTTACACTCAACCTACTCATTATTCTCTAAATATTTAATGACCTCCTACTCTGCCTGCCTGTGGATACTGCAGCAATCAAGATAAAAGTCTTGCCCTTGTGGAGTTGATTTTCTAGACAGATCTGTGCTCAAATGCCATTTTGGGGACAGCTGAGCTTTCCTCTGTGGTGCCTCAGAGCGGACCCTCTTCCCTGAGGCCAGCCCGACCAGCCGATCCTAGACACCAACAATAGCTTTCCCTGTGGGTTTCCCTTTCCATCCCTCACACCAACCACCATTTCCACTTCCCCCTCTGCCCACCACCCTGGGAACCGTCGGGAAAGCCCTTCTTAACCCCAGCTGCATCATAAGACTTCTTGCAAAACCTAATATGCTTCCTCGTGACCTGGTCTACCAAAACCAAGTCTTCAGCCCAAAGTCCCAGCACCTCATCCACACCACCCCCTCTGAGGCCCCCAACACTACATTCTCCCAGAGTGGTAACGGCTCTGACTCTGGGTCCTATGCTTGAACTCGCCCTCATTTCTCTCTCAGTCTACCCACAGAGGGTAGGCAGGGCAGGAAGCAAGCCCATTTTATAGATGTGGAAACCGAGCCTCGGAGAAGTGAACCAATTTGCTTCCAAGTTCTTTTCGGCCAGGAAGAACAAGGCATCAGGGCATCAGAAGGTGCTGGCTCTGAAGGGGCCCAAAGCTCTTCGTCTTCCTCTCTGTCTGCAGGTTCCTACACTGCCTGAAAAGGTTTCTTTCTCTGTGACACTCCATGCCTCCCCACCGCTGTGGAAACTGGCAGTGCAGAGCAGGTGTTAAGAACACAGACATTTCTGTCTCAGCTTTTCCATGGGGGTACCCTTGAGGTACTTCAGCCTCAGTTTCCACAGCTGGAGAACGGGGCTAAAATAGGATCTACCTTTAAAAAGAAATAAAGGTGAGGGGCACCGGGTGGCTCAGTTAGTTAAGTGTCCGACTACGGCTCAGGTCAGGATCTCATGGTTTTTGAGTTTGAGCCCCGCATCGGGCTCTCTGTTGTCAACGGAGAGCCCACTTTGGATCCTCTGTCTCTCCCCTGGTCTCTCCCTCTCTTTCTCTCAAAAATAAGTGAACATTCAAAAAGATAAATAAACGTGAAATGCACAGCCTCAGGCCTGGGATAAGCCTGTCACGGAAGCCATCGTTGTTCTTTTCAAACATGTTTATATCTAGTTCCCTCATTCGACCGTAAGCTCCACAAGGAAAAGCGTGACTATTTCTTAACCACTGTCTTCCAGCACCCAGCTAAGTGCCTGGCACATAGGAGATACTGAGTATACATTTGTGCACTTGGTGGAAGCTTCCAGAAGCAGGGGCTGAGAACGCCCTGGCACAGACGAGGGCATGCCAGGCTGGAGGCAGATGCCTGTCCTCTGTCATCTGGGGCTCTCCTTCCTTCTCCAGCAGGGAGGCCCCTGAGGCCTCTGAAGCCTCGGCTCCAGAAACAACGTCTCAAGCTCATTGACTATGTCTTCTGGAAACCCAGTCCGGAGCTTCCAGAAAGGCCTTTAGCTCTGCTGCTTTTAAGTCAGTTTCACTGACCTTCTAGAGCAGCCTGTGCATTCTGGACCCCAGCTTCGGAAGGTGGGCTCGTTGCAGAAAGGGACTGGGAAGCAGATAACTCTGCCCGAATCCCACCCAGGTGCCACCACAGCCCGTGTGTCCGTGTGTGTGTGTACGCATGCACGCTTGGGCACACTCGCGTTCACACGTGGCTACATCTGTCCTATATGTTCACATACACAGGGGGCCCTGGAGGCGGAGCACAAAAGTCCTTCCAACACCATGGTTTGTAGACACAAGTGCTACTTTATGGTTCGAAGATTCACGTTTCTGTGTTGTCTGTGCTGCTCACTGTCCGCATTCTAAGATTTAGAGATTCAGGGCGCCTACCACGCTGAGATGCTATTTGTAGTACGTGCTTGTGCAGAGGAGTGTTTGGGAGCCTACGGGCAGAAAGCCCGCTCCGAGGTTTCCTGGCTGACTGTGTTCTTTCTTGAGGCTTGAGATATCCATCAGCTTAAGTCGCTAAGTATCTTAGCAATATGTCTGGACTTCCTCCCTGACACAGGCAAACAGCTTCTGAATGCAGGGCAGCTGGGGGCAGGGCGGGTGGGAAGGGCAGGGAAGGGGGAGAAGAGGGAGGCCTGGGAGGGAAGCAGGACTGTTTCAGGGATGGCCGGCAAAGGGCCCGGATGCGGGAGCAGCCACAGGAGGAAGGTGCCAACCACCCCTCACCCCAACCACCCCTTCCACTGACTGAATGACACGGAGGGTAGAGTGGAGGGGCTTGGGGTTTGGGGCCAGGAGAAGCAGTTACAATCCTGGTTCTGTGGCCAACACACTTGCATTTAAATAACGTAGACAAGGTATTTAATTTCTTTGGACCACAGCTTCCCTGTCTGGGAAATGTGGAAGCTTTCTAATCAAATTCCGGAAGTCTGGGTGGCCTTTCACTGACCATTCACGGATACTGGGCTCCCTGACCCATGGCCCTGACCATGGCCTCTTGGAATTGAACCCTTTCCTTTTGATGACCCAGAGCGGTGAGTAACCTCCTTCTGAACTGGCCCACTGCCAGCCTGCACCCACAGACACTGGCCCCGTGGCAGACATTTCACAGGGTGCCTGCTGCTTCCCGTGGGGCCTGATCTGGATGCTTCTGCGGGCAACTGGTGGACCTATCTCTGTCTTCATCATATTTTGCCCTCTGCCACCCCCGCCTTCACCACCCCCATTTCTGAGGACCCCACTATCCCAGGTACTATAGAGAATAGGGAAGAATAAATAGCATGGTCTCTAGGAGCCAGAATTCCCAGGTTCGAATCCCAACCTGCCACGACATGGCTGTGTGACTTTAAACCAGATACTTAACCTCTCTGGACCCCCGGTTCCTTATCTGTAAAATGGGAATAATAACAATACTTATCTCATAAAGCCCCTTGGAATAATGTCTGGCATCCAGTGTTATTAGTAGCAGCTGCTGCCTTTATTTTTATTGCCCTCTTCTTCAGTGAGTCACTCCCAAATCGGAGGCCCCACACCAGACAGACATGGGCCCAATCGAAAGACTTCTGAGGAGGAAAGGAGGTTCTGACCAGACCCCTAGCAGCAATGTACACAAGGATGCTTCATCCTTCAGGGACTTCTCGCAGGGCCTGCAGCTCTGGGAGAGGAGAGGCGAGGGAGGGGGCACCCGTGGCCCCAAACCTCCGACTCTGACCCAGGAAACAGGAAACCACAGAGTGTCTTCTCTTCGTCCACACAGATGGCTGTGCTGTTCTCCTTTCTACTCTGCCCCACCCCCCTTACCTCCAGAACTTGTCTCCAGCAAAGATGTAGGTCTTCCTGTTCTTGCTCCAGTTAAACGCAGCATCTACCCGCTGGACGTCAGGGGGCAGCCCCAGGCTGGTCAGCGGCTTGGGGTACCCTCGCTCCAGGGTGCTGGCTGAATAGACCCAGTATTCATTCCCTGCGGCGGAAGCAAAGTGTGCGTTGGTGACTGGTGCTGAAATCCCTCAGGCTGGCCTGTCCCTCCCGTCCTCTGTCTGCCGGGGACCCCACCGTGCCCATTTTCATCAGGGACACAGGTCCTGCTCACTTTGGGCTCAGTGCCCAGAATCAAGACTCACATATACGGTTTCACAAATTGCTTATAGAAGTTGCCTGGCAGAGGAGGAGAGTGGAGGGGGGGGGGGGGGGGGGGGGAGGTGCATGCCTTGCTCCCTCACCAGGCCACGCATGCTAAGTGCCACATTTACCATGAAGACCTTTTCCTAATATTGCATCACAGCCCACGAGCACTCTGGGACGGAGGAGGCAGGGAACTGGCTGGCGGAATCTGTACCTTTGTGCTGCTAAGACTTCAGCTCCTCCGGGAGGCAGTCCCTGTGCCCACCCCTCGGACCAGGGCAGTTTCCTATCAGTCCTTCCTCCCCTATGATCATAGCCTTACTGCATTTCCTCCTGACAGCCCGCTTTTCTCTCCCCGCACCCCCCGCCACCCCGCTAGCTTGTGAGCTCCGTGAGGGCCGGGCTGGATCCCTGGCACGCTGTAGGTTCAAATGAATGTCGAAGGAGCAGGGTTTCCCCGATGTCAGCCATGTGACGCTCCCTTGATGATTCTTAACCACTTACAGAGACTTTTTCTACTATTGTTTGCTTAGTATTTGGCTTTCAGGGAATTCATCCTGAAATCCATAGAAAATACATGTATTTTCTTGAACTAAGTTTTGAATGTTAAAAATGAAATCACCTTTTAAAAAATTCTAACTCAAAACAGTCAAAGGCTCTAGCTTTAGGAAAGCGTTGGAGGCACCAGCACTGAACTGTAATTTTCCTTCTAGAAAACGGATCAGAAGGATTGAAAATTAAAAAGTAATGAAATGTTCACACGTGGGCTAATGTATTTGATGCTGGGTGTCTGAGCCAATCTCCCAGATGAATCCCATGCTTTTGGAAGTCATGGTTGAGAGAACGGATCCATAAAAGAGAGGGAGCACCCACAGGTGCACAGGAACCACGGTGCAGACCCCCGTGGCGCCGAGGGCGAGGCAGGCCCCTTCCCACACACCTGCAAAGAACACAGCCTTCTCCTCCTGTGGGGCCTCGTATACAGCATCAATCTTTTCCGGGAGCTCAGGCCAGAATGTGGCCACCAGCAGGGGCCCCATGGGCTTGCTACGTGGTGTCACTGTTCGCCAAATGAACCTGGAATTGGGGCAGGGGACACAGAAAACCACACCTTGGGTCACTCTGCAGCTATTACCACAGGTCATATTAGCTCCCCAAGCCCACTCAAAAACTTCCCAGCGATGACGCCCTTGGAGGAGCCAAGATCAAAAGGAAGGTTGGAAAGACTAGAGAATGGGCAGAGCCCCCTCTGCAAGATGCCAGGACAGAGAAACCACTTTTTTGCTCCCTGTCTTGCTTCCTCCTCCAGGAAGCCCTCCCTAACTACCTTTGTCCATACCATATTCTTGTCCCTCTGAGTCTCTCAAAATCATCAACACTGGGTGCCTGGAATAGTAGTTTGATTGTTGTTGTTGTTGTTGTTGTTTTTAAATATCTTTTATTTAAATATCTTTTATTTAAAAACATCTTCAAATATCTTTTATTAGATCAGAAGCCAATTGAGGCAGGGGCTTATGGTATTCACAGAATGTCTTGAATTGAAAGGCAATGGACTTGTGCACCTCAGCAAGAGTGACAACTATTACTTCTGGAGGGCCTACTAAGTGCCAGGCACGTTGTGTGTCTTATAAAACGAAACCTTCATAATGTCACAAGATTGCATCCTTCCTCACACAACTCTGGTATTCATGATCCAAGTTTGCCCACCGGTGGACCCAAACCCCATTCCGATTAGCTTAAGCCACCGGTCTCAAAGTGTGCTCCCCAGACCAACAGCATGAGCATCATCTGGGGACTGGGAAACACAAATTATTGGGTCCCACTCGAGACCTATGGGCCAGATTCCCTGGGCTTGGGGCCCGGCAATCTGTTCTAACAAGCCTTCCAGATGATCCTGATATGTGCCAACCTTTGAGAACCACTGGTCTAAGCTTATCAGAGCTTAGCATTTCCTGGCAATTATTATTGGTTCAGTAGTTGCTATATGATTCATGTGAGCCTGACAAGATTGGATAGACTTGTATTTCCTATCTGGGGACTTCTCTGTCTCTCTCTCTCTCTCCTGCCGGATGTGGGCAAGGAAGCCTGCTGCCACTGGCAGCCATTGTGTGACCATGAGGGACCCAGCCTTGAGATGAAATCAACGCGGAGGATGGCTGTGGACAAAGATATCATTGAGTCCTGCCCCTGGAGGCAGCCCTACGTCTGGACTTCATACCACACATACATAATTAAATTGCCTATAATCATGCAACCGTTAGGAGCAGGTCCAAGATTCCAACCCAGGGAATCTGGCTCCAAAGCTCATTCTGTCACCTACCACATTCTATGGATGGATGGATGCACGGATGGGTCGACAGACTGTTGAATGGATGGATGATGGATGGATGATGACTGACTGGTAATAGATAAAGGATGATGGATGGATAGATGATGGACAGATAGATGAATGATGGATGGGTGTATGTATATGTGTATGTACAGATGGACGATGCAAATATTTTTTAATGCAGTCCTAGATACTGTCTGCCATTCTCCAGGAGGGCTAGGGCAGCTGGGTGAATCTCAGCTCTTGATCGATTGAGCGGAGGCCTTTATCTACAGCATAAAGGATACCACCTCTCCCCTGCGGTTACTTGATCCCCATAGAAAGAATGATTTGGCTATTTGAGGTCAAGGCGATTCCAGGAGAAAGCCTGTGGGAGCCTGGATTACTGTTTCCAATTCTTCCCTCCACCCCTATTTCAGAATTACACATCCATGTGCATTTGCCATGTGACCTCTCAGTACCACCGTCTATAGTGGGTGTTGGGCCTGGCCATGTGATTTGCTTCAGTCAATGGAACATTCTCAGACATGATGTGAGTGGAGGCTTTAAATGCGTTTGTGTGGTTTGATTTGGCCTCTTGTGTTTGTCATCTGCCACGAGCAGCTGCTAATCCCAGGAGAGTGAGTGATACGCAGAAGATCCCCGAACCCAAACCGCAGCCCAAAGCCAAGACACCTAGACAAAGACCCATAGACTAGGAAAGAGTAATAGAAATGCCCATTGCGGTAAGCCACTGACATCTGGAGGCTGTCCAATACATAGGACAAGCTGTCTGTACGGGCCATTCTGTGAAGCAGAGGTTGGGGGCACAGGGGTAACGGGAAATGGGCAGAGGGCAAGGACGAGAAGCAAGCTCCTGTACTCACCTGTCCTTGAAGAAGAAGATCTCCCCCCGGATCTGAGAGATGCCATCAAAAACAATGTCCTGTTTGCAGATCTCAGGAGTGACGGGGCCGAGAGTTGGGGTGGGGCCGGTGCCAGTGTCAATGTCAGGGGAGGCCCCTGGAGGAGGACGTGCCCTCAGACTCTCGCCAGCTCCAGGGGCTCTCCCCACCAGGCTGAGCCCCCAAAGCTGCCCACCCAACCTGCTAAGGGTCAGAAGAAATAGTATTCTGGCCTTGGAGTGAGGCCGGGCAAGACACAGAGATGATGTCTGGACGTGGCAGATCAGTGAAGAGAGACCAGGGTCCCAACCAGCTGGTTGGTACTTAACAAATGCTATTCACTGACATCGCCCGAACCAGTCTTCACCATGGCCCTTGCAAGGAGGCACCGTTATTATTGCCATTTTACAGATGGGGAAACTGAGGCCCAGAAAGGTGGAGCGACCTTCCCAAGGATTCAAACCCAGAGCTCAGGTTCTTAAGCCCAAAAGAGAGTCAAGGCCAACAGCGGCCACCAGTGTGTCCAGCATCGGGGGTGTGGAACCTTCTCAAGCATTCATCCCTTTGTTCCTCATGGCAACCCGTCACAGTTTAGAGAAGAGAAAAGTGAGTCCAAGGAGGTAAAGACCTGCTCCATCTCTTGCTGTTGGTGAGGGGCAGAAGCACTTGAACTTGTTATCTCTCCCTTTGACTTGGTCCGGGCACCGGGACCATTTGATACCTTTTTTTTTTTTTTTTTTTTTTCTTACTGGACCTACTCTAGCCTCATCATAAGCATTAATAAATAAATCACTGTTTTCAAGCTCTGGTTGAATTACGCCTATTACACATCAAGATAAAAGAATTGGGTATGAAAACCAGACACCTTGGGTCCCCTCCCGGTCTCATCAGGATCTTCCATACGCTGGCACATTCGGCTCTGTATGTAGCTCCTTCTCCTGGATTCTAAACCTAACTGGGTTGCTTTCCTGGTGACCCTGGGCCAAAAGGGTTACCTTCCTCAGGCCTCAGTTTACTCACCTAGAAAATGGAGAGCCAGTTTCTCCCCTGCCGACCTCACAGAGTGGCTCTGGGGAGCCAAGAGGGGCATGAATACTGGTGCTATTTGGAAAGGAAAGGGACTATCCAGGGGTCCCCTTGGAGGGCTGCTCTGATACCCCCAGAACTGATCAGCGCTCCTGTCTCCTGCCTTTGGTCTCCTGCGGTCCTGGAGAGACGGGACCTTGCTGGTCCCCAAGCCCTGGCCTCCATCCTGGGCTGCGTGACCTCCCCAGACCCCCATCCCGAAGCCCCACACGGAGGGTTACCATAGAGCTCTTGAATGCCCTTGATGTCGTCGTGGGACAGGCGGAAGTTCTTGGTGTAGGTATAAATGGGTGCCATCAGGGCCCCAGGGTCCTGAGAGTGCTCCAGCCCCATTGCATGGCCAAACTCATGGGCTGCAACCAGGAACAAGCTGTACCCTAAGGGCCGCAGGAGGGGAGGGGGGCAGAGAGACAAGGGGAGAGAGACAAGGGAGGATGAGGGTTCTGAGGACATCCCCATGGTAGGGCCGAGAGCCTTGCAAATGGCACATATTGATTTTTCCTTCTCCCGAATGCTCTGGGACTGAGATACTATGCCCATTGCTTCCAAGTCGGGTCAGCCAAAGTCCCTTTGTCCCTTCCCATGGTGGGCAGCTGCTGTGTGCTATAAAGAACAAATAGCAGCTGCAAATCCTCTACTTGGGGTCCCATTTGATAAAAAAAAAAAAAACTTGCACTACAGGGTCTCTGAAGAGGAAAGAAGGAAAGAGAGTGGGCTCACCCTTCCTGCCCCAGGGGAAGTAATGACAACCATTCCCACTTGGAATGATTGCCCAGGCTTAGCCACAGACAGAGGGCAGGCTGTAGGATGAGGGGGGTCTCCCCAAAGGATAGGTTCAGTTCCTAAGACTGAGCTCCCGTGACTGTGTGTGACCTTATATGGAAATAGCATCTTTGCAGATAAATTAAGATGTAAGTTAAAAGGAGGTCACACTGGAGCAGGATGGGCCCTTAATCCAGTGTGACCCGTGTCCTTATAAGAGGAGAAGATACATAGAAGGCCACGTAAAAACAGAGGCAGAGACTGGGGCCATGCAGCCTTCAGAGGGAAGGTGGCCGTACCAATGCCTTGACTTTAGACTTGTAGAGAATACATTTCTGTTGTTTTAGGACACCCAGTTTGTGGCACTTTGTTATGACAGTCTTAGGGAACGCAAGTGTGCCACAATAGCTCTGGGGTCTTAAGCCATTCCAGCAGATGGAGAATCCCACCTTTACGTAGAAGCTGGAGCAGGGCAGGTAGTATCAGGATATGTCCTAGAGTGGCATTGGCAGGGGTTAAGAAAACGTCTTTCGGCCAGTCTCTGTCGGTTAGCCGTTACCCAAATACCACCCCATTGTGAGTAAAAAAGAAGAAAAGTAACATAAAAAGAGGCTGATCTAATTCTGGCCAGCCCCGGACCAGACCTCTCACTTGGCCATCTGGCGCCATCGGGGAGCTTTAAGCCCAATCCACTGGGCCCTGCAGACTAGAGTGGGCATAGTGCCCCCAAACACCTTGCTCACTGCACTGACCACATAGTAAGGTCATGGCCTATCTCCTGGTCATGCTCTTGCCCCAGCCTGTGAGCCCTGGGGGGCAGCACTGTCAAGGTCCCCCCACCCATTCACAACTTGGCAAAAGAGGGTGCCAATGGGACACGGGGGGCTCTGGGGACTCTCTTGTGCTACCTGGAGGGTGGTGTTGGAGAAAGGATGATGCTCCTCCTGTTTTTCCTCTCTTTTCCTGCCCACCCAGCTCCTTGCAGGCAGCTCCCCACTGGAGGGGAATGCCTTGCAGGGGAATCATTCTCTGGAACGGGGTACCCTGCGCTCGGCACTGGGATGTTTCGCATAGTCACAGCCCCACCTGTGGCGCGGTCAAGGCGGAGGAGAAGAGCGCCATCTCCACGGATGGGCAGGGCCTCAGCCAAAACAGTGTGTCTGCCAAGCACAGGTGGGTGTCTGGGGGTGATGTCTATGCCAGAGGTGGGTGGGGGCCCAGGAAGGTTTCCAGTGCAGGGGCGGGGCAGCATCTGGTGTTTCTGCCCAACGGGCAGAGCGCTGTACCTTGGTCAGGGCAAAAGCCCCACTTGCGGTCATCGTCATAGTTGGCTGTGGTCGCACACCACATCTTCCCATCGCTGCGGCCCGCGCTCGTACAGCTCTCATGCTTGTTGCCCAAGAAGGTGAAGGGGAAGACACAGGGGGCACCTTCTGAGTTCCCGCCAACAGTGGACATGGCTGTGGAGCAAGGGACATGGGTGAGGGGGCAGTAAGGCATCTGAAGCCACCACCAGGGAACCACACGATGTGGACATTAACAAATCACGCTTATGGAGCACCCGCTTCAGCCCTGGGCACTGGAGCAAGCATGTCTCTATAACCCTGTGCAGTAGGGACTGTAAGTCAGCCCCATTTCGTGGATGGGAAACTGGAGCTCAGAGAAATTAAGAAACTTGCCTGAGCAGATACTGCTGGAAGCGTCAAACCCACGCAGCCAGATTCCAGAGCTTTATTAGCCTCCCGTGGATGGGGCTGGAGGGGACCAGAGGCAAAGGGTGCTGGGCACAGCCAACGGGGCCAGCATACTTAGACAGTGAGCTCCATCATGCGGGCTCCTGTGGAAGACCTACCTGTGTCTCCTGCAGAAGGCAGGTGCTCAGTAAAAATCAGGAAGGAAGGGAGGGAGGAAGAGAGGGAGGGAGGGAGGGAGGAAGGGAGTCCTTACTGAAAAACAGAAGCCAAAAGACAGAGACACAGACTAGAGCAAAGAAAGGCAGGGAAGACATACTTCAAGATGAGACAGAGAGAGAGAGAGAGAGAGAGAGAGAGAGAGAGAGAAACGATTACAAGGAAGCTGAGAGTGGATGGGCCATTCACAGAGGGTCCTGAGCTGGCCTGACATTAGGGATCACCATTTCGGCTTAACTGGCTATTGTTCTGATCAGCATCTGTTCGGATTTTGGTGCTCATGCTGTACCAGCTGCTAAGGACTCTGATGAGTTGCCCCGGACAGGGGGAGGGGGCTCTGGTAGCTTTTCTACCAGAGGACAGACATTTCCATCAGAGGTGGAGACACCCACCGGTCTCGGGGCAGAAGCCATACTTCTTGTCTCGGTCGTAGTCTTCCGTGGTCCCGCACCAGCGGTAGCCGTCGGTGCGGCCCTCAGTGGTGCAGCTGTCGTAGGATGTTCCCTGGAAGCGGAATGGGAACTTGCAGGGCTGTCCGTCAGCATTGCCACCCATGGTGAACAGGGCTGGAGGTGAGGGAGAGACGGAGAGAGCATGAATGTGAGAGGCCACCCACCGCCCAACGGGGAATGAGCTCAGCACCTGCGTGGGCGCAGGGCTGGCTGGGGGCCAACCTGCCAATTCACACCAGCGAAGATACAGCATTGTTAAGATGTTAAAACCCGTCTGTGCTGGTAGCTGAACTGCTGCTCCTCTGGTCCCCTGGAGGGTACTCCTGTCTCCCCAGCCACCTTGATCCCTCCCCTGGGACCTTATGGGCCACCCCTCCTCCCACCAATGAAATGGTTAAAACCTGGCACACAGCATGGGGCCGCCAGAGCCCTGCCCCTGACCCAACCCCAAGGTGACTGTCCACTCTGCCTGGTCTGTGCCCAAGCCACGCAGATTGCTAAAAATATCATCCATGGTGGTCGGCAGGACCACAAATCTTTGCATTCGAGAGAAAGGAAAACTGAGGTTCTGAGAAGGCTGGTTCTGGAACTGCTCATGGTCATCTCTCTCTTGCTCACACCCTTTGCCACACACACACACACACACACACACACACACACAGAGAAAGCTTCACCTCCCTTTCAACCCCAGGCGCTTTCCTGGACGGCCCTCCTGTGGTCTCTGTAGGAGAGAGAGGAGGAAAGGAGGGGGAGAATGGAAAAGAGGTGGCGTCTCCAGACACCTTCTAATATGCCCTCCGAGCTCCCACTCTGACCTCCCCAAGACAGAGGCTATGCCTGGAGAATTTGGGGAGAGTGGGAGTCAGAGTCTGGGCTTGTCTGTCTTGGGTTTTCCCCCTGCTCCCCCATGCCTTCATCCACCCCCAAAGCTACAAAATGGTGTATCTCTGAAATTGCCAACTAGCAAAACCACAAGTTCGTAACAAGGACCATCTGTGCACAACGGCGCCAGAGGTGACCTCATCAGCCCTCATTAACTCCACCATGGCCAAAATGGGGGCCAGGGACCACAGGATCAGGGTCCCATATCCTCACTACTCCCCTCTCCCCAACCAAGAGACCTTCCCCCCGCAATACCAGAAACAAGGAGACCAGGGGAAGAGCCAAAACTGAAGCCAGACGCCTTGGTGGCCTCAGAGAGGGAAAGGCAACGTGTTAACCTTGAGGGAGGCCAGCCTCTGTCTCTGGTCTCCCAACAGCTGCATTTCTACCACCCAGGAAGCCCCCATCCCCTTTCAGATCCTGCCCCCAACGAGGATGAAGAAAAGCAATCATTGACTCAGCAGTCAGGAGGGGCTGAGTAACCAGAACCTCTATCCCAAGACCGAACACGTGCGTGTTGTATGTACTTGAATCTGGCTAAACACCAAGTAAATGGCTAATGTCCGATGCAGGGAAAAACCAAACTTATGAATTACAGCTGTTTCCACTTCCATGATCAAGGCATTCTCTTCTAATCACAGGGACTGACACATGGCAAGGTTATCTCTGCTCGAATCCCTACTGGGAAATGCAAGAGACATAAAATATCTTTGTTTAAAAATTTGACTTATTAATGGTCAATGACGTGAACTCTTACTTAATACAAACTATCGCGTGAGCTTTGGTATTAAAAGTGTAAACAGGAACGCCATTAACTAGTTCTTGGTTTCTTTCCCTCTGTTAAGATGGCTGGTGTTCAGTTGCAATGGGGTCGGAGAAGTCACAAACATGTAAAATTACAGCCAAAAAGACAGAGGCATATATATATAGATCAAAGAGCCTTCAAGGGATGAGGAAGAAATAAGTAATAAAAAAAGTAAGTTCTGCATTTTCTCCCAAGTATTAAAAAAAGTAAGTTTTGCATTTTCTCCCATTTCCCTTCCAGTTTTCTGGGCTTTTGATCTCCAGATCACTAAGATGATATGATCTAGAATTAAGATGTATACACACTCTTTTTGTGATTTCTGGTTATGAAGTGTGTGTCATCGTGAAGGATCTACTAAAAAAGGGTTGGGTGTGTTATGTCAATACCCTTACCCCTTAAGGAAACTCCTTGCTCTATATGGCTTCAAAATAGCTAAACATTTTGTCACAAGCATCAGCAAAAACACGAAGATACTGAGTCAAGCCTAATGCCTTTGCCGAGACACAGAGATGCAGACACAAGAAAGGGAAGACAGAGACCCCGAGAGGCACATGGAACAGTCCCACACCCAGACGTGTGCACGCACACACACACACACACACACACACACACACACACACTGGAAGAGTCAGCATCAGAACTGGAAACGATGGCTGAAATTCCCAGGGCTGGTGTCCCCAAGCCAGATTGGGTACCGGCCTCGGTGTCTGAGTCCCGCCTCTGAATCCCACTGCTAGGCTTCCGATCCCCCCCCCCCCCCCCCCCCCAGCCTCTCCTCGTGTCCCTGAATCCCCAGTTCTGGCCGGAGGACCACTGGGCATCTTAGTAATTCTAAATTCATTCTTATGCACATTAGAAAAAAAAAAAAAAAACTAGCACGTCAAACCTGTGATTTCACAAGTATTTCTGCTAAGGGCAAAACAAAACAACTGATTTCCTGCAAGGATTACGTACGTAATCGTGCCGATGAGAAGGACACAGCAATGGCTCAGACGAGGCTGGTAGGGCCTGAACGAACGAATGAAGTGGGGCACACTGGCCGCGTCCGGCCTGGCGGTGGGGGGGGAGCGCAGGGGGTAGTGGGGAGCCTGGGAAGGTGGAGGCTGCGGTGGAAACCCCGGGGCCAGGTGGACGCTCACCTTCGTGGGGGCAGAAGCCGTATTTGCCATCCTTTTCAAAGTTGTAGGTGGTGGAGCACCAGAGGAAGCCGTCGCTGCGGCCCGTGTCCGTGCAGCTGGTGTATTCCTTGCCGTTGAACAGGAAGGGGAACTTGCAGTACTCCCCGTCGGCGTTCCCATACTTCACGCGGACCACTGAGGGCAGCAGGGGGTGGATGGAGTGTGAGCCTCTCCGGGCCCTTCTTTGGAGACCGGGACTCTGACTCACCGGGCTACGTGACCTCCCTCCCCCTGCCGTCTCTCCGGTCCCATCGGAGCAGATGGAGGTGCCCACGGCGGCCCAGGAAGCCACGGTCCTGGTTGCTAGGGACGGCGAGGCTCGCGGAGGACTGGGGAGGAGACCTGGGCGTGCGGATGTTCACTTTCTCACCTTGCCCTTCTCCCAGGGTCCACAGCTCATCGTCGTCAAAGTGGGAGTCTCCCCCGACGCCAGGGCCCGGGGCAAAGGCGTGAGCCAGGAGCCCGTCCTTGCCATCAAAGGGGTATCCATCTCCGTGCTCTGCAACACAGTGGGTCTCAGCTTCTAGCTGCCCCGGCCACACACAGCCACGCCCAGACCACAGTCCTATAGCTGCCCTAACGTCTGTCCCCTTCCCTGTCCCGGTACGGTCATCCGGCACCGGGAACCCGGCATCTCCGCAGAGGGCTCCTAACTTGATCGTCACCATCCCACGGTCTTCAGTACCCCTCAAGTCTATGTGGCCCCCAGTATCTCTACCACCGACCTTCACTAACGACGTTACACCTACACACAGACTAACATGCCACACGGGCGTCCTCCCCACTCACTCACTGTCCCCACCTCTACACCATTGTCTATATCACCTACCGCACGTTCCCTGCCATTTTGGCCCTAGGGCTTACCCTCAGGTCACACCATCACCAATATCCACAACAGTAGCCCCCATGCCTACTTTGCCGCCCAGGTCCGCACCATCCACCCACACGTCAACACTGCTGCCTGCGCCGGTGCCTTCACCCACGTCACAACGCCGCTCACAATGTCCACGCTCCCTCCCTGCACGTCTACACTACCGCCAGTGTTCACAAGGCCAACCCACATGGTGTCCTTGATCCCGGGTTCTATTCCGCTGACTCTGGCGTCTACACTGCTCCGTTGTTTCCGAGCCACCCTCACATCCAGAGTTGCTCAGTGTCCCCCCAACATTAGCCAATGGAACTTTCTGTGATGATGGGGATATTCTTTGTGCTGTTCAATTCAGTAGCCACTAATGTCCTGTGGCCACTAAGCACCTGAAATGTTGCCAGTGTGGCCGAGAAGCTGAATTTTAAGTTTTATTTACATTTAAACGGCCCTATGTACCCAGTGGCCACCATGTTGGGCAATGCAGGTAGACCACTTGCTTTCAGGGCACAACCCCCTGTCATGTCACCTGCCCCCACATCAGCGTGGCTCTCCAGTGTCTACATCTTCTACTCTCCTGTCTAAGCTATGCTCAGGACTCCGGTGCCCCTCTAATGGCCAGACTGCCCCCCCTGGTCTCCACCCTGGCCCCCCGCTGACCCCTCTTCTGCCTACCCCAGCGGCCAAAGTTGATCATGATGTCCGCCTCTCCATCGTGGATACGAGAAAACCTTAGCGGGGTTACATCACTCCAGACTTGGAAGGCACGAGCAAAGGCATCATCCACTGTCTCGGGGTCCAGATCAGGCGTGTAGCCAATGATCCTGGAGGAGATAGAAACACGTGTGAGTGTGCCTGTGTGTACCAAGGAATGTCAGTGTGCATATGCACACGAGCACGGACATATAGGTGCAAGTGTGTATATGCAATTGTGTGAGTGACCATGCCTGAACGTGTGTGGATGTGCACGCATGAGTACAGGTGTGCGAGTGTGTGCTTGAGCAGGTGAGGGGTGCACAGACTTCTGCACGCACATACGAGCGTGTATGAGCCTGGATGCACGGGCAGGTATATGTGTGTGCGTGTTGAGCAGAGCCTGCTGGGAGAACAGCCCACCCAGAATGCCTTGGGGTTCTGTGGAGCCCTAGCCCAGCCCATGCCTCCATGCCCTGGCTCAGAAGTCTCACTCCTCACCTCTGGCTGGCAGGCGAGGAGGCATGAATAACGCGTTAAGGGGCACAAGGCAGAGATCTCCCCCTTGGAATCCAGCACGAGCCAGACAGAGCAGCGCTCGCAGCCCAGTTCACAATCAGTTATAACAGTTCTTTAATATCATATAAAACTCAATTAGCAACCAATCATCAAATTCCCTCCACCTGCTCCAACGACCCCACTTAATAATAATAGCGTATTATTGTAGTAACAGTGTATACGATGTGACGAACGACTAGCATTCACTACGCTCTTACCGTATGCTGGACGTTGTGAAATCCCCTTTATTTATGACCAAGCTTAGTTCCCAACAACCTACTAGGAAGGTTGTGTTTTAGCCCCATTTTGTAGACTGGAAAGCCAAGGCTCAGAGCACTAGAAACTAAGTTGGCTGATGCCCCAAGGCTATTATTGTGAGATTCAAGCTGTGGTCCATCTGACTCCATTTCGTAAGAATTCCAGGCCCCTCGCTGGATACCCCCTGGGTCCCCAAGAAGGGAGAAGCAAGGCCCGGAGACCCACTGTCCCCACGGCCCAGGGGCCCTGCCTTGGCACCTGTATGTGATCTGGTTCTTGTCCCACTTGGGCTTGCGGGGGAAGAAGTTGTAGTTGGCCACATCAGGGTTGCCACAGCGAGGCTTCCGCATGGTCTCAATCGTGCTCTGGTCAAGGTCACCCGTCTGGGGCAGCCCAAAGAACTTCTGCATCTTCTTTAGTGTGTCCTTGAGCACGAACAGGTTACAGCTCTCCTTGGGGCAGCCGTAGAAGGTGTTCAGATATTGCTGAAAGACAGGAACACCCGGAGACAAGCAGCCACGTTAGGGTGGCACAATACTGACCAAAGTAGTCAGGGAATCCAACAGCACTGGGTAGAATCCCGGGTTCCCCAGCCAGCTCTGTGACCCACTGGTTGAGTCACATCGTAAAGCATGGCTTGCAGCACGTGTTGAGTGCTTACTATATGCCCTATATGGTTATTGTTACTATCCCCATCATCCAGATGAAGAAACTAAAGCTCAGAGAGGTTAAGAAACTTGCCTAAGATCCCACAGCTCATGAACGGAGGAGCTAGATTCGGATCCAAGCAATCTGGCTCCTGGGTCCACACTAGGAACTCTAACTCTCTGCCCCTCTTCTTCTCCTCTGTCATCTCTTTTAATTCACCTAACGGCTGATGACATAGAAATTGTTCTTTCGCTTTTCTTATAAGGAGTTTCATGGCTTATGTGCATGGATTCCAGTCGCAGACAGACCTGGGTACAAATCCTAGATCTGTCATTTCCAAAAGAGAAAATCATCTTGTCTTTCCGGATCTGAGCAGCCAGCTCTGCCCTAACCGAGGCCTAAACCAAACAGACCCCTGGGGAGTCGCAGGGACCAACCAGCTCATTTGTCTCCTCACCAAATGTTTTTTTGACGGCTGCCATGTGCCCAGCCCTGTGCCAGTATTATTGGGGATAAACTGGTGAACACGACGGATGTTTCTAGTCTCCAGGCTTCAAATCCCAGTGTGGGGAGGCTGACAGACCATAGTGGGTGCAATATTAAATATGTGATCTGTGTTGTAAAGACAACCAAGAGACCTTATTACGGGGGCCCTAACCTTGTTTGGGGAGCAGTTAGGAAAGGGAAATAGAGGGTATAATATTAGTGATAACGAGAATGATAACAAAAGTTATCCCTTATTGAATGTTTACCGCGTGCCAGGTACCCTTCAAGGTGTCTAGGAGGACTTCCCCCTTAGCCCTGAGACAGGCATCACTATTATCTTGTCTGCGGAAGCAGGTGAGATTGAGAACTTAAGTCACTTGCCCAAGCAGGTCAGTTGTTAGAGTCTCTCTGATGTGAACCTAACCAGTCTAAGTCTAGAGGAGGCTTCTCAGGCCTCCCACTGCATTGCCTCTGGGCAACACGGACTTCCTTCCAGGTGCTGTAGGAGGTGTGGGGACCCAGGTAGCTTTTTCAGTGCTACAAAGCTCACCTTCACCCCCAACCAACAGCCACATCAACATGCCGGCCAGCTCCAGACCCTTGTAAAAAAAAGTAGCCCCCTAAAAATATAAGGTCTCCCAACCCACTTACCCAGCTGGGACAGAGGTCTATATGTAGGAAATGGGAGTGGTGTTATCACATCCTGAGAAGGGGCACCTAGGGTGACCAGAGGGGACCAAAGTCCTGTCCTGGGCAGGATGGGGGACCAGGATGAAGGAGAATGAGATTTCTGGGGTAGGTGAAGCAATAAAGGAGCAGATGTCTGGAAAGCAGGAAGGAACATCCGGAGGGGTCCTCAGCCCCAGGGGCTCTCAAGGTGAGGAGAGGTGCCCCTCGGGGGGCCCCCAGCCCCCTTGTGTAACGTGTAACGCTGCCGCGGTCGGTCAGGGAGCCCTTCCAGCCAGGCAAGCGAGTGAGTGAGCGCGCTGGCAAAACAACGTCTGAGCCACAGCTCGGAGCCCCGCCAGGAGGGAGGGCTGCCTGGCGGCTCTCCGGCCGGGGCTCCTGGCGCTCAAGACTCAGTCCGCCCCCGCCCCACGCGCCCAGGCCCTCCCGCGCCACCCCTCCCTGCGCCGGGCGGCCAGATCTCTCCTCGGGTCCTCAACCCTCTCTGGAGAAGTTCGAGGAAACTTTCCGAGGTGCAACCCTTGACCTTCCTGACCAACTTGTCCATTGAGCCAGGTGAAAACGATGCGCTCTCTGCTTCCCTCCTGCCCCAAATATCTGCCAAAAGATCCCCTCCAAGGCCTCTCTCCAGATGTATGCCAAAGGTTCCTCGACGTTGGCCAAGCTCTGCTTTACCCTGAATTCCTCTCCACATGTGTGCAAAAGTTAACCCAAATTGTGTGCCAATGGACCCTCTTCCCGAAGTCCTACAGAGGTTTCGAAAGATCCTCCATTTTCAGAAGAGACCCCTTTTAGGCCTTTGGCCAAAGGTCTCTGACTCTTGCCAGGGGCCTGTTAGCCAACCCCCCAGATGTGTCCAAAAGTTGTTTACAAAGCTGCCCCCTTGCCAGATCCCCCAGATACTACACAATGGCCCTGCTATTTACAAAAGGGGTCCCTTCCAGCTGTTTGCCAAAGCATTCCCTGCCCTACCCCCGCTGGTTTCTCGCCCCCCCCCCATGCTGTGTCCTAAAAGTTGCCAAGTTGTTTATCAAAGGCCTTCTCCAATTACCGAGGATCCCCCACGGTTTGCAAAAGAGATTCCCTCTTTCAGCTAGCCAAAGACCCCCCAAGTTGTTTCCTGAAGCTCCTCCCCAAGCCGTGTGCCCACCGCGGGGGTGGCTTTTCTGGAGACCCGGAGACTCCCCCTCGCCCCCCCCCCAAATCCTCGGCCTCCGAAGTTTCTCTGAACTTGACTCCTGGAGGCCAGCGCAGCGACTCACCACGGCCAGCTCTTTGTCCGTTTTGGGGGCCACATCTCCAGGGAACTTGATGATGGGCGACGGCGCGGCGGCGGCGCGGCCCAACAGGCAGCCCAGGACGCAGAGCGCCCGCAGCGGGCCGGCGAGTGCGCCCCGGGCCCCTCGCGCCTCGGTCATCGCGCTCCCGGGCCCCGCGCGTCGCCCGGGGGTCGCTGGCTCGGTGCGGGTGGCCGCGTCGCCGCCTGGCTGGCGCCTGCTCCGCCGCGCGGCGCTGCGCTCCGAGGGGCCGCTCGACTCGGTGGCCTGGGCTTCGCCCGGCTCAGCGGCGCATGGTCCGGCCCCCGCGCCCCAGCCCCGCGCCGCCGCCCGTTCCCGCCGGCCCCGGCAGTCCCTTTGTATGTTTAAAGCCCCAGATGCGCAGCCTCCAGCCACCGCCGGAGGAAGTCTGGATGCAGCGGAAACAAGGGAGGGGGCAGCCGCCAGATGTGGCCTGCTGGGCTGGGAAGGCGCTGGCTGTGCTGGGAGGGGGGCGCGCTCAGGCCCGGCCCTCTCCGCCCCACCCCACCCCACCCCCCGCTCGCCCTCCTCCTCTTTTCTCCTCTCTCCGCCTCCTCGCCCCGCCGCCAGCCGCTCCCGGCCTTGGCGGGCACCGGCAGTGCGCGACCTCTCCACCCCTACCCCCATCCGGGCGGGCGCCAAGACTAAGGACCCCCTGCGGGGGGACATCTGGCGCGACCACTCTAGACTCGTGACGTCCAGAGGTTGGAGAGCAGCGGTTCTTGGAGGGACGCCCGGGGTGGGGGCGAGGGCAAGGCTGCCTTCCGTCCGAGATGGGGAGGAAAACCCCGAAACATCTTCAGATTGAGAGATTGTCAGAGGAAGAGATTTTAGAACTTTAGAGGTGAGGACAGAGAGCAGTGAGAGAGCCCGACAGAAAAGAAAACAGACAGAGGGATGGAAACAGAAGTGGAGGGTCCCTCCTCTCCTTCCTTCCTTCCTTCCTTCCTCCCTCCCTCCCTCCCTCCCTCCCTTTCCTTCCTTTCTTTCTAAGGCAAATATTTAAGCATTTGCCTGGCCTCAGGCATGATGCTGGGTGCTAGAGGTATATACACTTGGAAACACAGCAGTTGTGGTCCCTGTCCCCGAGGAAGGTCACCTCCCTCTCTCAGGAAAGAGAATTGGGTGCGAAGGAGAACTCCAGCAGACTGTGGGAACACCTGCCCTCAGCCCCTAAACTAGTGGAGGTAGTCAGGGAGGGCTTCCTGGGTGAAGGGGCTTCTGAGCTGAGACCTGAAGAGCTACTTACAGAGACACAGGAGTGTTAGGTGGGGGGGGGGCTGGAGTGGGAGGGCTGGTTCAGGCACAGTCTAGGGAATGACACACGCAAAGGTCCAGAGATGGAAGAGAGCAAGGCGTCCTGGAGAAGAAAGCCGGCGCTGTCTAAAAAAAGGTTGGGGGCAGGGTGAAGAGATGGGACTAGGGGTCAGTCAGTAGGGACCAACGTAAAGAACAAAGTCACGGGCTGAAAGGGCCAGGAACAGTCTGCCAGTGAGGGCCTTCGGAGGCCACGGTGACAAGTCTGGACTTTCTCTTGAGAACCGGAAAAGCCCCCGCAGCTTGGGTCTCAGTGGGCTCCCGGCATGTTCAGGCTTGCCTGGCAGGCCTGTGCTGCTGGTCTGCCAGCACTCGGTCTGAAGGGGGTCCCTTGAGAGGGGCTTTGTCCCGCAGGAGGGAGCCGGACCCAGGGAGAGGCCCTGGCTATTTGGGGGAGGGTGAATCCCAGGGCGGTGGGGGAGGGGGATTGTTCCTGGCTCTGCCCCATCTGACACACGTCCATGTCCCGCGGACGGCCAGGGAGTCAAGCGGAGAGCTGGCAAGACGGAAAAAGTTGTCTCACTAAAGCAGGGCTTGCAAACCCGTGGCCTGTGGGCTGAATCCAGCCTCAGCAGCATTTTGAAACGGGGGAAACTTCACGTAAAAAAAATGTGACTTTCTGGTGTTTCTTTTAAAAATTCCCGAAGATCTGGCAACCCCGGGTGCCAGTTTTCACATGGCGCTAAATAGCAGCCGCCCGGTTGAGATGAGGCACGCGCTTCGGTTTGCCACAGTCCCCACCGTTCTCTGCTGCCTCGCACGTGACTCGGCTCAGTTCTGCTCCTTTACGTCGCTCGCCCCATTCAAGGTTTAACCTTTTCCCGCAAGGCTCTGGGAGACGCTGGGGCCTAAACAGCAGAGCTTTGGGGCTCCTCCGGCAGAGGGAAGCTTTTGCGGTGCCTCTTCATGACCTGTGTGGCTCTGGCATTCCAAGGGCGCTGGGGTCTAGCCTAGGTGCTCGATGTTTCTGCTGCTTGGCAGAAGCCGCTGCCCGTGAGAGACAAGTGGCAGTGCCCTGCAGAGACCAGAGCGCAGGGCGCCAGGAGAGCGCAGGTCGCCTCTAGCGGTCATGGACTTGGGGGCGAACACATGAAATCCCTGTGTACCCCTTTCACTCTCTCCCGCAAGAACCCGTTGTGGTTATCCTGGTAGCCCCAGGCTGGTGTGGTAGAACCACGAAAGGAAAGCAGCCAGACCTACTTTTGCGTGACGTCCTCCAAGAGTTGGAGCTATGTCACCGCGGCGTCTTCTAGCCAACCCTAATGCAGGTCGGTGTAGAGGGGCTGTGTCGTGGGTAGGACGGTGTCCCCCCAAAAGGGTAGGTTCCAATCGTAACTTCCAGTGCCTGTACGTGTGTCCCCCTTTGGAAATACGGTGGACCCTTGAACAGCATGGGTTTGAACCCATGTGGGTCCACTTCTAGGCAGATACAGGACCGTACTGTAAATGTATTTTCTCTTCTCTGCAATTCTCTTCACAACATTTTCTTTTCTCTAGCTTCCCTTATGTAAGAACATAGTATGTAATACATATAACACCAACACGGTGTTAATCTGTTTATCTGGTTGGTAAACTTTCGGGTCAACGATAGGTTATTAGTAGCTGAGTTTATTGGGGGGGGGTGGTTAAAAGTTATACTGATGTTTTTTCAACCGCATGGGGGGGGGGGGGGGGGGGGGGGTGACCCTGGCTGCCCCCTGAGCTGTTCAAGGGTCAACGGTAGTCTTCGCGGATATAATCAAGGTAAGAGGTCAGAATCATGCGGTTGCATGCCAAGGGTTGTCTGGAGCCACCAGACCCTGGACGAGGCGAGGAAGGATCCTTCCTAGAGCCTTCCGAGGGAGCCTGGCCCTTGCCAACACTTTGATTTTCAACCTCTGAGCCTCCAGAAGTGCGAGAGATTAAATTTTGGAGGTTTTAAGCCGCCCAGTGTGTGCTACTTTGTTACGGCAGCCCTAGAAAATCGATCCGGGCTGCAGTTAGGAGACCCCAGGAGAGGGCATCAATCTCTGTCATTCATTCAACCATTTGGGAAAACTTTAATGAGCTCGGTTGCAGGTGCTGGGGCATAATGGCGTCAAGATAAAGGTTGCATTGATGAAGATCAAAAACAACAGTGTGAAATACGAAGCATTAGGTGATACCGGGGGAGGTGGCGGCCCTCTGTGGTTTATACCTTCCAAATGCCCTGTCCTCTCTTATTTTTGGAAGCTGCCCCTTCATTTTCCTTTGGGGAGCCTCTTCTCCCCAGCTCTTGGTCTACGAGGTCCGGGGGACGTGACCTACCTTCTGGTCCCCAGGTCCTCGTGATCCAGGCCCGGCTAAAAAGCAGATCCAATACCACTGGCCGGGTGATGGTTCAGAGATGGGCTTGTGAGTCCACTAGAGCCGATGAAAATGGATTCTGGAACTTTTGCTAGAGATATTTGAGATGCGGCCTACACTTTAAGCTGTAAATGAAGTTGGTGTCATTCAGAGGGGGAGGTGCCCTTAAGGACAGAGGCTTTTTAAAATTTTTTTTTTTAAAGTTTATTTATTTTGAGAGAGGGAAACAGAGAGAGAGAGAGAGAGAGCAGGGGAGGGGCAGAGAGAGAAGGAGAGAGAGAATCCCCCAAGCAGGCTCCACGCTGCCGGCGTGGAGCCCGATGTGGGCTCGAACCCATGAACCGTGAGATCATTGACTGAGCCGGCCAGGCGCCCCAACCCCGAGCTATTGCCGTCAGCTCCTGGATCCAGCCTTGCCTGCGGCCAGGGCGTCCTTAGCTTTTTTGTGAGAGCCAATACATCCTCTCTTCCTAACTTTGTGTTTTGTTTTGTTCTTCGGCTGTTTGTCTTGAGTTTCTGTCGCTTGCCACCCGAGAGTCCTGACTTGACATGGGGAAGACTTAGCTGAGAATCCAGGTAGGACTCATCAAACCCTCTGCCTGAGATCATGGGCTGCCCTCATTTTGTACAGACTCTTGGTCCCAGGAACATCTGAGAAGCACCCTTGGGGGCACACGGGGGCTGCCAGCACATACAGCCCTGCAGGAGCAGAGGCAGGCACTTTCTGGGGCCAGGAAATCCCGGTCCCTTTGGGTTTCCTGCTGGGACCCCAACCCCAGACCCAGGCCTACGGATTCCAGGCTCAGAAGCTCAGAAGGTTTGGCTACTCTCTGCTTCAAATCCTTTAATGACTTCCACACACTCCTGGGAAAAACCCCACTTCCTTGCTGCAGCCTGCGGAACCCTACATGACCTGCCGTGGCCTCTCCACGGCAGTCAGGGACCCAGGAGGGAGCAGATGGCACCCCTGGACCAGGATAATTCGAAGAAAGCTTAATGACAAAAGGGATTAAATCCAAAACATGTGTGCGGAGCGCTGGGCGAGCCAGCCAGCCTGTGGTGCAGTAACCTGGGCCAGAAGCTCTGGGACTGTGACTTGCAGGCCCAGAGGGTTGACAGGAGAGGGGTTATAGGAACCAGAAAGTAGAAAGAATTGCACAGAGCAGGGGCCTTGAACAAAGCAGACAGTCCAAAAGCCCCTCTGGTGGTGGGGGAGGGGGGAGGGGGGTCCGGGAATGAATTCCCCGATCTCTTCCTTCCAATCCTTTACTGGGCTCCCACGGCGCAAAGCCAGGGGCGCAGAGCTGGGCCATGCATTCTGGAGGGGACAGAGTGGGAGGTGGGGGCACTGTCTGCAGGAGCACATGGAACCCCCAACTCCATCCTGGAACGTACTTCCCGGAAGGCGCAACTGACACCCTGTCCACCCCCCGGGCCTGCAAGCTTCTTTTCCGTTAGGTCTCAGCTGAAATACAGCCTCCTCTGTGAAGCCCTCCTTGATTGACCATCCCCCGACAGGATACCTCCCTCCTCCACCCCGCATTATTTTTTTCCTGTCAGCTACAATTGTCTTGGACCAACGTTGTTACTTTAATTTCTTATTTGTTCCTTGCCGCCCGCACTAGAATGTCAGCCGCAGTCCCAGTACCTGGAACAGAGCTTTTCACCAAGCAGGTGCTCAGTGAGGATTTGTCAAATAGATCGTTGAATTAATTAATGCTTCTTCCCTAGATGTGGGGAGATGGAAGGGCTCAGTAATCAGGGGAGGGAAGGGTGGGGTGGTCCCCAGAGAAAAAGGGAAGGCCAGAATGAGCATCTGGGGGCCCTGACTTGGGCTATGGAGAAGTCATGTTGGCTGACTCAAAAACTCTGGGGCTTCTCTTGTCTTATAAAGGCCAGGACTCTGTCCTAGGTTTCCCCGTCCTGCCATGTGGATGGAGTCAGATGAGGGCAGACCGCTTTAGACTTTGGGGAGTCTGAGGGCAGAACTGTTCATTTGTGACCAACAGCAGGAGAAACTTAGGGTAGACTTCAGGCAGGACTTCCCAACCATGGAAAAATGGAATGAGGCCTTAAAGCGTCCATGAGGTAGGCTGAAACGATTGCTTCCCTAAGAGGCAGACACAAAGGGCCAGCCAAACCACGTTTGACCTTTCTTGAACTAGATGGATGGGCACAAAAACCTTCAGACAGCTTAAAGATCCCGTCTGGGCTGGGAAAGACAAGTGGGCCGTTGGCTTCCTTTCTTGCCGCCCCCACCTTGCCCGTTGGCCCTTCATTCCCCCCCCCCCCGCCCCCCACCACGCCAACATGAGTTCTCTGAGTCCTGAGTCACTGCCTCCCCCAGGGCGCTGCCCCTGCCCAGCTCCCCTGTGTCTCCGCCTGAGCGTTTAGACACAGCCTCTGCCTTTGTTTTGGTCCAGATGTGTGGTCTCTGGCTGGGATGGTCAGGACAGAACGTGGCGCTCTTTGGGGCTGCTCAGCCCATTCTCTCTTGTGTTCACAGCTCACCTCCTTCCGTGGGGCCCAGGCCGGGCTGGTGGGAGCACTGAGCCCCTGGGAGCACAGAAGCCACTTGGCAGTTTCTATCTGAGGGGGCAATGCCGGCCTCAGGCCTCAGGGCAGAGCCGGGAAACAGAAGACACAGACTTGGGGACCCTTTTTGAGACCCCAGATCTAGCCTCACTAGGAACCAATCTCGTCTTCGATTTTTCCATTTGATGAGTCCTTTTAGACTTAATGCAATTTGAGTCGCCTTTCTGTTGTTTGTACCTAAAAGCGCCCAGAGGAATGGATGTGATATCTGAGAATGGTCCGCCCCTGAGCTGCTTCTGCGGGAGGGGTGCAGCTGGAGGGGTGCAGTCCTCCGTGGGTCCCAGGACATCAGCGAGGAAGGGACCACATTCCCGCCACTGCTTGAGCAGGTGAGGAGAAGCACACGCTACCAGAGGTAGTGAACTCCCCGTACTTGGATGTGTTCGAGGAGGCTGGGGCTCCCTGCAGAGAGGACTCCTGAAAACTGTCCTCAGCAGTGGGAGTGCGGATGTACCACTGGGCTCGCATCCACCTTGGCCCAGAGGACCCGTTCCCCCAGCTGCAGGCCAGCGGTTAACCCTTTGGGAGCTGTCTTGGCAGAAGTGCATGGACCCCCCTCCCCACCCGGGCCCCCCAAGGCCACACCCTCTTCCTGGAGCAGCATTTACCATTGGCTGGTGCAGGGATATACAGCCTCCATCCCTGTGCCCCATTGGATGGCTCCTAAGGCGTCCTAGTCTCTGGGACCATGAGGCATGGGTTCCTTTGGGTTAAGGCACTGTCCCCTGGGTGGGATGGGGCTGGGGACGATGTTCTTCCAGAGGAAAGGAGTGTTTGGGGAGCCCATGTATCCGTTGCATTGTATATGCTGAATGGCCGGCTGGCCTTCCTGGAGCAGGGAAGGCCGCATGTGGTCTGGGGAGGGGGACGCCCAGATGAGGGGCATAGCCAGAAGTTCTGGAACTTGCTCACGTACTTGGGGCACTGATCGTGAATACCTATGACAGGCGGGTATAAGGAAGGAGAGAAAAAGAACTTGCTAAGTAAAAACTAACTAGCGTGTCAGATCTGGACAGATCCTAGAGACGGTCTGATGATACCTCTGTGTTTATTGGGAGGTCACCGCTGGAGAACAGTCTGTGCACGGATAGCATGCCAGGTGCCGTGCTGGGTGTCTTAGAGACGTGGAATTTCCGGAGATTCCTTTGAAGCAGGAGGTGTGGTTAGTGCCCCCATTTTATAGTGGAGAAAACTGAGGGGCAGAGAGGATATCTGCTCAGGGCCATACGCCCAGCATCAGCACCCCCTGGGGCTCGCTGACGCCAGAAGCCTTGCACCCAACCACGACACTAGACGGCTGCCCTGGAGAGATGGGGAAACTGAGGCATAGAGAAGGATTTTCCCAGGCCACATTACAAGGGAAAGAAAACCAGCAGCTGGGAGCTGTGGCAGGCACCTTCACCCAGGTCGCTGTATTCAGTCCTCCCAGGGAACCTGTGACCAGGCTATTAATATGGAGATAAGGTGAGCCCAGAGAAGTTAAGAAACTTGACCAAGGACACACAGCACGTAAATGCAGTGCTGGAACGTGAGTCTGTTGACTCCCTTGCAGCAGCTGCTGGGTCCTCTGTCAGCCGGCTCCCCCACCTACATCTTCCACCCGCTTCTAGCACCCCTGCAGCCAAACACCTCTGGCCCCTTCACCACCCTCAGCCCACTGGTTTCTCCTTCGCTCAGGGGCGTTCTTCCAACAGCCTCGCTTTGCCGGTCCGTGGCTCTCCCCTACTTTAGAGCCTGCTCAGGACTCACCCCCAGGAAGCCCTCCTTGGTTCAGAGCCCTTGCTCTGCAACCACACTCCTGTGCTGCCTAGGGCTTCCTGACCATGACCATGACCATGTGATTAACTGCAGGAAGCCTCACTCCCCTTATCTGTCCAATACTCCTAATAACTATCTCTCAGGGCTGTGGGAAGGATCTGTGAGTGTAGATTGAATACTTAACACAGTGCCCGGCATGCATGCAGTAGGCACTTAATAATTAAATGATCACTATCTTTATGATAATTGTTTTCCACAGGACTCACCAAGTCGGCTTGTATGGATGCATGTGTATCTGTTCAAGTGAGGAAAAGTCTTTGTTGCGTGCCTACTGAGGCCAGAGTCTTTACACTAGGCGCGGGTGCTAAGACCAGGGGCAGATGGGGTTCTGATTGGGACAGGGGGTTGAATTCCCATCACCCTGAAATAGAACCGGGCCTCCCCTGGCCTCAAGGCTCCTTCTTGCGGCTCCCTTAGCAGGGAAGGATGTGTGTGCAGCCCTCAGACCACCTATTCCGTAAGGCGGGGCGGTCCCCTTCCCTGCTCCGGCGGAGGTGTGGCTCCTTCTGAAGACAGACTCCGCCATCTGGTGGCCGCTCCTGCCGAAGCAGCCTCCGGGCTCCGAGCGGCCGGGGTCAGACCCTTTCTCTGGGCTCATGGCTCCATCTAGTGGCATTAATGCGCAATCACAGTGTGAACCTCAAAAGGAAGGGAAGCTGCTCTTTGAACATTCCAGATTCCACTTTAGAGCTATTGAATCAGAATTTGGGTGGAGGGGGGATGCTTTCTTACAGCCTCCATTTTAGACAACATTCGCAGGTTATTAAGCTCTGGGAAAGGTTAAGTTTGAGAAGCATGACTTTAAAGGGACTTCTGCAGGTGTGTTTGTAGCCGCTCCCCACCTGTTCAGTAATGAAATAGCCGTCCGCTTCACACCTGGGATTCTCACCTCCAGGAGGAGGAAACTGAGGCACAGTTAGTGGGCGCTGACCCAGGCAATCTGCTCTGGAGCCCACGCTCCTAGTCAGCTGACTTCCAGTGCCCCAGGGCAGGCGAGGCTTGGCTTCTGACCCTGAATGCCATCATGGTCTCCTCTCTGGGCACCCTTGGCCAGGCCACCCACTCCCCCTGTCTGGGTCTTTTTGTTCCGAGTTGCTTATTTACCTAGTAAATGCGTATTAAGCCCTGTGCCCGGCACTGGATCTACAGCTGGTTAACCATAGTCATTGTTTTCATGGTGCTTACATTCCAGTGGAAGGAGACAGGCAACAAAAGCAGACACATTAATAGACGAGGTAATTTTGGATGGTTGGAAGGCCTGTGAAGGGTGGCATCGAGATGATCTGATGCGGAAAACTTGGGAATGAGTGGTGACGGTGGGGGGGGGGGCTTTGAGGGGGGTTCATTATAGATCTGATGAGTCCTGATGAAAGGAAAGGAAAGGAAAGGAAAGGAAAGTCCTGATGAAAGGAAAGGAACCAGACATGTGCAGAACCAGGGGAAGAGTGTTCTAGATCGAGAGAATGGCATATGCAAAGGCCCTGTGGTGACAGCAAGCTTATCATATTTGAGGAACAAAAGAAGGGCAAATGAGTGCCGCAAAATGAGTGAAGGGCACAATGGACATTTGTGGGTTTGGCCGCCAAACATCTTTCCCCTCTTCCTTTGGGGAGTCCTGTCCCTTCCCACTGAGGACAGTGTTGCTGGGAAGGTAAAATGGGGCACTTGCCTTCCCTCTTCAGAGGCCAAGTGAGTCTTTGAAGCCTTCTTGGCCAGGCCTTTCCTCTTGCTACCCTACAGGTGGGCTTGCGACCTAGGTTCAGCCAAGGGGATGCCCAGGAAATCTTCAGTAACACAAACATCAATGGCGCTGCCAGCTGTGGGGCCCCACGGACTGGTGTTTCCATCTTGGCATCTGCCCCAGTTGGGAGGTTCTTACCCCCACCTCTGTGATCACCCCAAGAACCCCCATTGCCCTTAAGTTAGAGTGTATTTCTATTGCTTGCACCCAAACAACCCTAGGGGTTCAGGGTGGCGATAAAGGAAGATGAATCTGGGGTGTCAGTGGGGCCAGATCATGCTGTCTGGCTGAGCTAAGGAGTTGGACTGTGTTCCGAGGGCAATGGGAAGCTGCGGGTGCCTCTGACACTGCCCTTCTGCGGTCCCACGGCGGCGTGCCGGTGGCTTCTTCCTTGCAGGGGTGCCCTCATTCCACCAGCCCCCGTCCAGAATGCCCCCCTCCCCCACGGAAGCCCAGGCCTGTGCCCATTCTACAACTAACAAGCACCTGCCTTCAGCAAGCGCCCAGCCAAAGGACAAGGAATGGCTTTGAGATGGTTTGTCTGCCTGTGGTCTCTCACGGCTCAGGTAAATGCCTCTGAGACTTTATCCCCACCACACACCCCAGCAAATGAAGAGCGAAGTGAGAAGGAAGGAAAAGGGACAATCAGAACATCCTGCATGTTGTGGGTCCCAGGTGGGGGCTGGGGAGAGGGCTGGGGAGCCCGAGGTTGACCCAGGGTCCCGAAGTGCCTCCTGCCCTTGAATTCCAAAGCATCAGGAACCAGTCATCGTATCAAACAGACAGCTGGTGACCCCAATCCTTCTGCCCCAGCTACATGCCCTGCCTATTGTTTTTCTAAGAATCCAGAAAATCCCTTTCCTGTAAGTACCACCCGCCCTCCCCCAGTCAGCCACAGATGCGGCTTGCCTCCCCTCTGCCGCCCAAAGCTTCAGCTCCCTCCTTCCCTGTAGCTCAGCTTCCGTCTACTGTCCTCCCTGCCGCAGCCCAGAGACCCCCACAGCCCGCCCGGGTTCCTGGAGCCCCGACTCTGATGCCCAAGTTAGTCTCCACATCTGGAACTTTCTCTGTGTCCTGTTCCCACTCATCAAACTTGCCTAGTCCTTGCTTCCCCCCTCGGTGACCAGCTCTAACGGGTTGACACCTCCCCTTCTTTACCTGATGGAGGCTCATTGAATAAATGCCTCTGTGCAGAATCCAGGAGGGGTTTGCGGTGGGATTGCAGATGGGCAGCTAGAAAGGGGGCCTGGGATCGGGGGGGGGGGTCCACAGTGCACCTTGTGGGCAATGCCCTGTCTTCCTAGGGAAGAATCACCAGGCGGGAGTGAGGGAACCCAGCCTCCTGCAAGGTCTTTAGCCTCCCCTTAATTCAGATTCCCAGGGGACCCCCTCCCCACCTCGCGGCCAGGGACTGTCATGGGCCCCTGTGTGGGGGGCAATAAGTGTGATGAGAAAGGGGAGGGATAGTTTTAACATCTTCCTTCACAAGTACCACCTTTCCCTCTTAGCTCCTGCCACACAGCCCCTGGGCGCTCACAGGGCTGACAGGTGAATACCCTTCCTTGCTTACGTGGTGGGGAGGGGGTGGTGACCAACAGGTGCCAAGGGACCCCCAGGTCAAAGCAGAGGCTGAAGAAGGGGGGGATCCCAAGGGCTTCAAGAGTTTCAGAAAGAACAATCTCAGTCAAGGGAGGGGATCAGGGAGGACTTCCCAGAGGAGGCATCACTGGAGTGGAGCCTTGAAGGCTGATGAGGGGGAAGAACTTTCCAAACTGGGGGACAGGGGTCGAGAAAGCCTGGGCTGATTCAAGTTCTGATGTTGGTCACGTTTAGCCTTGAACCAAGGGCCCTGGCTGGGGTGTCGAGTGGAGTTTACGTCCGGCTAAGACAAGACCTGACATGCGTGTCTGCCCGTGGCTGCTGGAGGGGCGTCTGCCTGGAGGGGGCTGTTTCTAATTCACACAACAGCAAGGCCTTGGTGACAGAGAAAGATCTAGCTGTAGGATCCAGCTCGAGAGGATCCCGCCTCGACCTCTGGGCATCTCTGCCCTCTGAGCCAGGGATGCAGGCTCTGGAGTAAGAGCTTTGTAGACACGGGGGTGTGGGGGTGGCTGGAGGACCGGACGCAGCCTGCCCAAGTGTTCAGAGTGTTCGGACCATGTTGTATCCGAGGAGGGAGAGATTTCAGTTTAAGATCTTGGGGCTCAGAGCTCTTGGGTGTCACAGCCCCAGATATATGGAGCCTGGGGTCGGGGCTGAGGGAGAGATGGCTGGATGGGGCCTGCTGAGTGCACAGGTGGTCCCGGTGGCTGTGCATGAGTGGGGGTCACTGAGGCCACCGTGGCCCCTGCAGTCAGCATGACCTCCCGCGGGAAGGACAGAGCAGGTGGCAGGGTGTGAAGCGTTCAGAGGCTTCCTCCCCTCTCCCCGACCCCAGCAACTTTGAACTGATGATGCTTGATGCTTTGTTGAGCCAGAAATGTTTCCTGAGTCTCTGGTCCCTTTATTTTTTTGGGGAGGAGGAAAAGGATGTCAGCATAGAGTTGCTGTTTAAAACATGAATTAATTATTGTATCGGTTAGCTATCACCACGTAACAAATGACTCCAAAACTCAGGGGTGTGAAACAACAATTTATTTATCTTTTTTAAGTTTAGTTATTTACCTTGAAAGAGAGCCGGGGGAGGGGGGGTGGGGACCGTGAGATCATGACCTGAGCCGAAGTCAGGAGTCGGACCCTTAACTCACTGAGTCACCCAGGCGTCTGTAACAAACATTTATTATTTGTCATTAGTCTATAGGCTGGCTGGCTGAGTCATGGCTCTTTCCTGTTGGAGTGGGCTGGTCTAGGTGGGCCAGGCTGGGATGGCCACATGGTCCATTCCGCGTGGTCTCTGACCTTCCAGCAGGCAGGCCTGGGCCTGTCCTCACAGTGGGGACAGACTCCCACAAGGGAGACGGGTTCAGGCAAGGCCGCCTGAAGCCAAGGCTCTGAACAGACATCCTTTCATTTCCGTTACAGTCAAGGAGATGTCAAGGAGCAGACTCAGTGGTGGGAAAGTAGACCCCGGCACATGATGGGAGGAGCTATGAAGTCGCATGTAAAGGGCCTGGATCCAGAAAGACGTGGGGCTATTTCCACAATCGATCTACCAAGATTCTAGCTTCTCGTATCCAGCTGGGAGATCTGGACTCTCCGTGCACAGTGGACTGGAGCCACGTAGTGGCATCTCTTTCGATAGGGGGTGCTTTCTCCAGCTTCTCTCCAGGCCTGTGTTACCCACGTGTAGGCAAAAGAGTTGCCTACCTCTGTCCCCAGTGCCACCAACTCATGGTCATGGACCGTCTCTGGTTCCCTCTTATCAACAGGAGAAGGTCTACACACCTTAGCTTGGCATTGAAGGCTCTGCATCGTGACTAGGCCGGGCTTACCTCTTGCCTCTGCCCCAGAGCCTCACCTCCCCCCTCCCCTGCTTCCCTTTACACCATAAGCCCTCATCACACATCTGCAAACACAAGAAACTTTCTTCGCACACTTCGGTATTTGTCTACTTCACAGGCTGTTCCTTCCTCTGGAAATGTTCTTCCTCTGCCTGGAGAAACCTACTCATCCTGCAGGGCTGGGCTCAGGGTCATGTCTACAGAGTCCTGCGTGATCCTTTTGGGCCCCCCTGGATGTCACCCTCCCCATCCTGACCTAGCACAATGAATCCCTCCTTCCCTTCCCCCCCCCCCCACCGCCGTCTCCAAGAGTGCTATAAACACAGCCCTCTCGCCTCACTTCCTGCCATTGCCCGCCACTCTCTTCCCCTGAAGTGAGCCTGTGAGCCCCACATGGGCCAGGAATGAGGAGCTATGGTGACAACATAGCCAGTGCTGGCTGCAGTACTCACGAACCCAGTTACCTTGGGCAAGTTGTTTGATGATCTCTCGGAACCTCAGTTTTTCCCCACCTGTAAAATAAATTCACAATATATCCACCTCGAGGGGCTGTTCTGGGAGGCCTCATTGAGGCAACACCCAGAATATACTCAGTACGATGCCTGGAACGTAGGAGATGCTCAGTAAATATTTGTTGTGTGGACAACCTGTGGTTCCGTCCCAGGTGCCTGGAAGCCCCTGCCGCCCCCACGCCCTTCCCACCAACACCCACGAAACCCTCCTCATTTCCTCGGTGACGACAGCATTTCTGTTCTCTGATCCATGTCAATTTCTTAATCACTTTGCGAGGATGGAGTGAGGGACGCAAAACATGTCCACAAAGTATTTGAAATCATTGCCAGGCGGGGATCAGAAGACAAAGGTTACTTGCCTGTTTCTGTCTCACAAACAAATTAATGGAGTGGCAGCTTTTGGCGCAAAATACGATTCTTGTCGAAAGGATTAGACACACTAAGTCCAACTAGAATATGCCGTGATCTTGTGTGTGTATTTTTTTTTAAGCAAAGCTGCCATAATCGTAAATTTACGACTAATAAATTGGGTCCTGTAATTCCTCTGCAATAAGCCTTTGAAATATAATCTGTCATTTCAGACTTACAGAACATGACTTTTCATAATTATAAGTCTCCAGCACACGTTACTACTTATAATTAAATTCACTTTTAAGAAATCCAAAACGTTTTTTTTGGTAGATTATCTGTTCGTACGATGTCATGATGGTAAAATTAATGTGTAATCTGTTGAATAAATTTGGTTGGTTCTTATATAAGAAACACACACTCTGCTACCGATCAAAAGCTGGAAAGACAGATAAGGTGAACAGAATACACACTATTTCTTAGCAGCAGGCTCATACAGAGGCAGGGCAAACCCAAGCCTCTCTCCCCATCCCTGCCTCTCAAAATGGGCAGTGAGCCCCATGAAAGGAGTGTTTGAAATAGTTGAAAGAAGGCAAATGTTAAATCATGGCCAAATTATCTGTCGAAGAGCGTGCAGACCCACATGTTTGGAAAACCAGTTGAATAAAGACCCCAGGCTGGATGACCAGAAAACAGACCCTCGAAGGTCCCAAACCAGTGCAAGAGAAAATGTAGACCCCACCACCTATGACACAAAAGAAAAGACAAGCAGATAAAGCAAATAGGAATCTCGAACTCAGAGCAACAAACACAGAGAAAGCAGGCGTGCGTGTGCATCCTGAGCTCTCGATACAGAATGGCCTAGAAGCCGTGTTGCATTTTTGCAACCCCGGGCATATTTGAGCCAATGCTTTACTAGTCAGCCTGAGGTCAAGGCCGTGTTCACCCACGACTGGGTGTGCGTGCTCCCTCCTTGTGCCTCGAGAGAAGTAGATGCTTCCTCGAAGATGGGACGTCAGGAATGGCAGCATTTTTCTTCTCCATCAGTGTAAATGTCTTTCCAGGTTTATTCCTTGCTAAACATGTGACGGTTTTTCCCGAGGGGCGGCTTGAATGACAGTCAAGCACCAACTGGGTTCCTTGGAGAGGGGTGTGAGGGAAACGGCATCTCCTGCCACCTGGGACCGTGAGCTTGCGTGGGAAACCTGCGAGCATTGCCGCAAGAGTGGCCTCTGGGAGCTGAAGATAGGGGTACATGTGTCCACGTACCCGTGTTCACTGTCTGTGCAAGCATGAGGGTCTGTACGTGTGTATCCGTATCTGAGAGGGCGTGTGTGTGCGTGCATGTGTGTGTGAAGATGGTAAGAGGCAGAAGAAAGGAACAGGCTTCCGGCAAATCCCTTCTCTTCTCTGATCCTTAATCCCCCGTCAGCAAAACGGCGTTTCCCCCCCGTGGGCCAGTTAATCTCAAATGTCACACCTACTACGTGCCGTCTCTGTGCTGGGCGCTGGGGACATAGACGTGACAAGTCACAGTCCCTGCCCTCACAAGGGGTCAGTGGCGTCAGGGAGGGGGACACCAGGGCTCACATCTTCCCGAGGCCCTCACCGCAACAATGAGGAAGGCCACCACCTACAGAGCAGGGCCCGCCTTGCACAAGCGATTAAAAGACCCTGCGCCCCCCTCCCCGCCTTCCCAACAGACGGGTGAGCAAAATCTCTTCTGAGTGCACTCCAGGAAGTCACTTATCTTTGAGACGATGGATGCCACTTTCCTATGTTCTCCTTTGGCGAAAAGCATATAGTGCCAACAATTCGGCAATTATGGAGGCGTTTCCTGTGGTTATGGTCCAGGCAGGACACAGGGAGGAAGTCCTGACACATTCAGGTGGGTGAGCCTCTTAAGGCCAGCTCACCAGAGGTGATGTCGTTAGCGT
>NW_026059661.1:0-41643 GCF_023721935.1 Panthera uncia | reverse complement strand
CAGACCCACACCCCTCCCCTGGATCTGCCTCCTCTCTCAGACCCACAACCCTCACCTCTCTCTCCTGGCTCCGCCTCCCCTGTCAGATCCACGCCCCTCCCCCGATCTGCTTCCTCTCGGCCTCAAGCCCCTCACCTACCTCTGCCTTCACCGTCAGACCCACGCCTCTCCCCTTGTTCCTCCTCCTCGCCCCTTGCTCCGCCGGCTCCCTCACCTGGAGGCGACTCGCCGCGCCCATCCGTGTCTGCTGCACGAACGGGTTGGGCACCGGCGGCGGGAAGAAGGACGCCTGGCGGGGCACCATGGACGGCCGCAGCCCGGCTTTCCCCATGCCCGCGCCCGGCACCGTGGCCGCCGCCGCCTCCGCGCACTTGCTCATGGCTCAGCAGGGCGTCGGGCCGGACCCAGCGACCGTCGCGAAACGCCGGAGCAAGCACCCGTTGAGACCTCCTAGGGGGAGCTTCACCGGAGTCCCAGCCCGCGGCGCTGTTGCGGGGCCACCGCGCAGGCGCGAGTCACCTAGAGGCCGTCTGGCCTCGCCTCTGGCTCTGAACGCCACAGCTCTGGCTCTGCCCCCTGAGCGCTAGCCCCACCCCTTTAGGTATCTGGCTCTTCCTCTTTGGTCATATAACTCTCCCCCCCCCCCCCCCCCCCCCCCCCCCCCCGCCCCGAAAGTTTCTCCTTCAGAGCAGGGCACCCCAATGAGAGACAGTTTAGGCAGGGTTCTCTGCTTGAGGGTCACGCCCACCTGGAGTACCAATCTCTTTTACGGGGCCTGTTGGCCAAATCGCTGGCTCCAGGAGCCTCAGTTGGCCCCTTCTGTAAAATGGGATAAACAGAACTCAGATAAACAGAACCCAAATCCAGCCATCCCTAGGATGTACCATTTAAGTGAGTTAGTATATCCAGGGTAGGTTTTGTTTTATGTGTTTAATTTCTGGTATATGTTTCGGTTTTGCTTAAACCAGTTTGAGGTGGATGTTTGCCAGTTACAGCTGAAAGAGTCATGACAACAGAGATATTGGTACCTGGAGTGGAATCTTCCCCTCAAAACATGGACCAACAGTGGAAGATGGTTCTCCAAAAGAAAATCGAGCTTTCCCAATGCTGTTAATAGAAAAAGACAATGATTGCCAACTATTGCCTTCCACGCTTGATGAGGAACCTGGCCCCCAAAAGGGAAATCACTCGGGCCATGGCTCTGTTTTACCCTGAGGAAGTTCAAAGGCCTATCTGGAACTATATGAGTAGTGGTGGGGCTGGGGAAGATAGACAGTTTCCCAGGACCTGAGGCCAGGTGGTCAAGCCTTGGGTGCAGACAAGCAAATACTGGAGATGGTAACTTATAATTACTGGTCAACGACTCACTCCAGGCTGGAGGGCCTGGTGAGAATTCTAATCAGGACCCTGGGACAGCTGGTGCTTCACACTTAGCTACTGCATAATCTCAGAATCTTCCAACCCTACCGGATAGATGTGTGGCCTTCAGCTCCTCACTTAACCTCTGAGCTTGTACCCTCATCTAAGAATGGGAAAAAATTAATTTCTACCCCATAAAGTTGTAGTAACAATTAAAACAAAATGAAACATGCAGTGTTCATAGGAAAGCAGTCAAGAAATGGCCCCTTTTAGGTATTACATTGTGGAGCAGTGGAATGTTCTCAGTGTAACAGAGCATGCTAATAATAGTGTATTATAGTCATGATGTAAGCTTCCTTAGCCTCGGGGGTCTTCAAGTAGGGGCTGGCAGTCCCTTGTGTCTCTTTAGCCAGGAACTTGCACAAAAGGCTATCTCTTCAGGACCCTCAAGGACCTGAGCCATTGGGCAGGCCATAGGAGAAAAGATGACTCCACAAAGGTCACCTCTAGAGAGTCCTGTCCAATCACCAGCCTCACCATGAGAGGCCTGAAGCAACCAGTCTGTCAGAGCCAGAAAAGCCCTCCGAAATAATCCCAGGCTTTCAATTCGTTTCCCAGCAACTCCAAGCTTCCTATATAGAAGGGGATTAGGGGTGGGCAACTTGGTGGGAAGGAGAGATAAAGAGCTTAAACATTAATAGAAGCTGTGTTTTGAAGGCCCACTTTATTTCTCCCTTAGTTATGTTTACTTAGGGTGGCTTTGGGGGCAGTAGAGGGTAATGCTGCTGACGGAGATTCTGGGCTGGGGCTAGAGCTCTTTCTCTAGGTCATCTTTGGCCTTGACTTGGGTTGTTACCTGATAGCTATGGTACCCTGGGCAAGTTGCTTTTCTCTGGGCCTGTTTCCTCATCAGTAAAAATTGAGTTAATCATAGCCTCCCCCTCTTTACGCTGTTGTAAAGGTTAAATGAAATGCTGCATGTCAAGTGCCTGGCACATAGTAAGCACTCTATTAATGGAGGGGCGTTTTGGGGGTTCAGTAGTAGTAAACTGAGCCTCAGAAACGAAGGGGACCTTGAATGAGACCCTGCCAGCACAGTGACAGAACCAGTGTTATTTCAAAGGCTCTTCCTTCAGGACAGAGGGACTCCAGCTCACCCACTTGGAGGGTCTCCTGCTCTTTATTTTGGCAGCTCTGACCTTTGCCGCAAATGTCTCCCGGGCCCTGTAGGGAGCAGAGATTTATAGACTTTTTAAGTTTCTTCTTCTGCCGGGGGCTGTAGCCCCTCTCTAGGCTCTGCAGATTAAACAAAAAACAACAACAAAAAAAACCCCCTGCAAACACTGCCACTCCATTGGTGTCTTTATTCATACTTGTTGACATTTCCCATGGGGAACTGTTGAAGGAAGGTGGGGGAGGGCTGAGCGGGAGCCATGGCTTGGTTTTCCTCCAGCCAGTGGAGGAAGTGATGGGGTCAGGGACGTACTAAACAGAGTGAACAAGAGAACCATCACTATGTGGGCTGAGATGCATCATGGAGTGACTTCAGACAACCTGAAGTCCTTCTGTCAAGAAATTCAAAGTGGAACAATCAAGTCGATCGAGAGAAAAGAACAAAGTGCATACAAAGCAAACCGCTAACGTAGAAGAGGTCCTAAGGCGTCCAGCAGTGAGAAGCCAGGTGTGCAGGGTGGCCACGTGACCATGCCCCTGTCCCACTGCCCCATGCCAGGCTGGGCTGTCGGGCCACCAGTGCCCTCTTGAGACAGTCTCTCTCTGTTGGCTCCGAGGGTGCTGTAAGCCACAGAAAGTTGTGGAGGGAGAAAGAGCCCAAAGCGTGGCAGCACCAGGGCAGCCCAAGGCAGGGCTGCATTGAGAATATCAAAGCATCTCTTTGGGGGTGGCTCTGGAGGGCTGGTGGGGTATGGAAGGGGGATGAGGGCACCTGGCAGGGGTACAAGCAGCACCGTTCCTGGGGCACAGGGCAGAGCCACCCTTCAGAATCTTAAATTACCAGGTAGGGGTGAGAACGCTGATTAACTACAGAGCTGAAGGCTGCCAGGCCCATCCGGGTCCTTCCCTGGCGCTCAGGGCCTGGTTTTGCAGAAGACATGGATGCGCGGGGCCTGGAGGAGCCAGAGACGGCTCAGCAGCCCAGCCAGTCGGATTTGATGCTTCCAAATTTCACGCTCTTCAGACTCTGGTTCTCCAACTTCAGGTAATACGCGCCCTTGAAGAAGTAGCTGTGACCTGGGACGAGACAAAGGGAGGTGGTGACCACCCCATCCTTGGACATTGTAGCACATGAAAGGGTCCTGGGAGCCTCCCGTAGGGAAGAAGCCTTTAAACCAGAGAAGACCCACCCCCACCCCGCCCCAACCTCTGAGGCCGGAGGAAGGGGAATGGCTGGGGAACTAAGCTCTCTTGAGTCCCTGTTTCTTCATCTGTAAAATGGGGGTGAAGATACGGACCTCTTAGACCTCTGGGCGAGGATTAAATCGGCTAATACATGCTATTATTAATATAAATAACCCCGCTCCACTGAGCACAGGCACAAACTAAGCACTTCCCAGAGGGGACAAATGAGGAGGCTCCCAGGCCTTTCAGGCCGACAGCTGGCTATTTGGCTTACACAGATTCTGTGTTTTGTTTTGTTCTGAATGAGTTGCCAGCGTACAAACATCTGGAAACTTCACATGAAAATACGCACTTCTTGCTCCCTTTTAAAACAGCTAGACTATCTGAACGACACTGGGCCCCCATTCTTGCAGCAGCCATCAGAAGGAGGTGGTTGTAAATCAGCCAAGTGCCTTCTGGTTCACCACAGACCTCACCCTTCCCCACCGTCTGCCTTGCCTGCTTCATTCATTCATGCTATTGGCCTGGCCCCTACGGGCTGTAAAATGTGCGATTCCTGACGTACGTGATCTCATTTCCTTCTTTCAAAAGGCCGGCACACAGTAGGTGTTCAATAGATGTTTACTCTCGAAGACAATCCTTAACCTAATCCCTAGATTATGTGCTGCTCTTCCTTGGACATGTGAGATCTTTCACCACCGGAGCTTAGGGCCATGTGCTTAGCATATGATAGGGGCTCCAAAGAAATCTTTGTGGAGTTTAATTGAAACCTCCTGTAAAAAGCCAACTGGACTCATTTCCAGGACCCTGCAGACCTCACAGAAGCCTCCTCAGAATATGGTTTTCAAACTCCAAATTCTATCCCTTGCTGATACGGGGTTGTATTTTATTCAGCAAGGGACCGGGGGCAGATTGAGTTGAGTGGGAGAACTTTGCCACATCAGCAAGAGGGCAGGACAAAAGTCTGTCCTGTCTCCAATGGAGCCATCCTTCTGCTAATGGGAGGCAGTCACAAGGCCTCCTGTGGAACCTGAAAGGGCCTGGACCAAACCCCGGAATGAATCCAGGGCACAGAGCCCATGTTTCTTGTTCCAGCAGGCCTCCTGCCCTCCCCTTCCCTGGCTCCAGGCCCTGCAGCTGTGAGGGGCCTTTCTGGGTCTTACTGCCTGGAGCCAGCTGAGTGAGCAGAGGTCAGGGGTCTGGATGCCTTCCCAGCCCTGGGCTGAAGGGGCTGGTTTGTTTTCCCCGGGCTCCGCTTGCTGCTCTGCACAATGAGGGAGTGTGTGCTTGTGAGGAGCTGGGCCCCGGGGCTGGGGGCGGGGAGGCAGGTCCTAGAAAGCGGACAGGGGGCTGGGCCGCTCACCACCGCCCTGCAGGTCGACCACGGCGTCCAGGTTATCGGGGATGGCGTTCCAGGCATCCGCGATGAGCTTGGGGAAGCCAGGGTCCATCTTCTTCTTTACTTCATTGTACCTGCAAGCAAACAGCAGATGAGGAACCGGGGGCGTCCCTTAAGGCCAGCCCCCCCCCCCCCCCCCCCCCCCAACCTGGATGGGAAGGCCCAGCGGCTGGCTCCTGGCTGAGCCTGGAAAACCAGACCTAGCCCTGCAGGGAGGCGGCCGGCTGGAGTCAAAGGCCAGGGAGCCAGACTGGGTCTGGATCCCAACCCCACTACTCATTAGTTATGTGACCTTTAAAAGTCCCATAAAAGCAATCTTGTGATTACTGCTAACGTGTAAGCAGTGCCTTAACCACTTTCCATATATTTCCTGTCAATCTTTGTGAGAATCCCAGGACACGGTTATTACCGGAATACTCATTTTATAGACCAGAGGCTTAGAAAGTGCACCCAGCTCCCAAGTGGTAATCCAACCCAGGCCTGCCTGGCCCCCCAGCTGCAAGGTGCTCTCTGAACCTCCGCTTTACTAACTATAAAATGGGGTTGTATCGAGCATCTTAATTAACGTATGTAGGAAATGAAATAACATATGCAAAATGCCTATCTCCCTGTCTGCTGTTTGGTATTTGGGAAATGTTAGTTCCTTTACACACTCTGATCCCTGCTGCAGTGTGGGGCGCACTGGACTGAGAGTCCAGGGATGGGGTCCCGCCTCCACATTCTTTCACTGAGAGGCTTTGACAAACCACTGCTTCTCCAGGTGGAGGTGACCGTCCGCATCCTGGGAGATGATCTCATCTGGGACAGCCAGGTTACATGAGTGGCACGCGAATCCAAGCCCTGTTAGTCACAGGGCGGGCCTCCCGCCCCCTCCGTCCCTGATGTAGCTTACAGGGCACATAGTTATCCTGGGCCGTGCCTTTTATCCAGATAAATACTTTGAGAATTAGTTGGCATAGTCTTCTTCCTGGCTAGCGATACCTCCATCGTTTTCCTTTTTTGGGGATTTTTTTTTAAATGCTGGGGCCACTTTGATTCCTTTGGTTTTCTACTTACACTCAACCTACTCATTATTCTCTAAATATTTAATGACCTCCTACTCTGCCTGCCTGTGGATACTGCAGCAATCAAGATAAAAGTCTTGCCCTTGTGGAGTTGATTTTCTAGACAGATCTGTGCTCAAATGCCATTTTGGGGACAGCTGAGCTTTCCTCTGTGGTGCCTCAGAGCGGACCCTCTTCCCTGAGGCCAGCCCGACCAGCCGATCCTAGACACCAACAATAGCTTTCCCTGTGGGTTTCCCTTTCCATCCCTCACACCAACCACCATTTCCACTTCCCCCTCTGCCCACCACCCTGGGAACCGTCGGGAAAGCCCTTCTTAACCCCAGCTGCATCATAAGACTTCTTGCAAAACCTAATATGCTTCCTCGTGACCTGGTCTACCAAAACCAAGTCTTCAGCCCAAAGTCCCAGCACCTCATCCACACCACCCCCTCTGAGGCCCCCAACACTACATTCTCCCAGAGTGGTAACGGCTCTGACTCTGGGTCCTATGCTTGAACTCGCCCTCATTTCTCTCTCAGTCTACCCACAGAGGGTAGGCAGGGCAGGAAGCAAGCCCATTTTATAGATGTGGAAACCGAGCCTCGGAGAAGTGAACCAATTTGCTTCCAAGTTCTTTTCGGCCAGGAAGAACAAGGCATCAGGGCATCAGAAGGTGCTGGCTCTGAAGGGGCCCAAAGCTCTTCGTCTTCCTCTCTGTCTGCAGGTTCCTACACTGCCTGAAAAGGTTTCTTTCTCTGTGACACTCCATGCCTCCCCACCGCTGTGGAAACTGGCAGTGCAGAGCAGGTGTTAAGAACACAGACATTTCTGTCTCAGCTTTTCCATGGGGGTACCCTTGAGGTACTTCAGCCTCAGTTTCCACAGCTGGAGAACGGGGCTAAAATAGGATCTACCTTTAAAAAGAAATAAAGGTGAGGGGCACCGGGTGGCTCAGTTAGTTAAGTGTCCGACTACGGCTCAGGTCAGGATCTCATGGTTTTTGAGTTTGAGCCCCGCATCGGGCTCTCTGTTGTCAACGGAGAGCCCACTTTGGATCCTCTGTCTCTCCCCTGGTCTCTCCCTCTCTTTCTCTCAAAAATAAGTGAACATTCAAAAAGATAAATAAACGTGAAATGCACAGCCTCAGGCCTGGGATAAGCCTGTCACGGAAGCCATCGTTGTTCTTTTCAAACATGTTTATATCTAGTTCCCTCATTCGACCGTAAGCTCCACAAGGAAAAGCGTGACTATTTCTTAACCACTGTCTTCCAGCACCCAGCTAAGTGCCTGGCACATAGGAGATACTGAGTATACATTTGTGCACTTGGTGGAAGCTTCCAGAAGCAGGGGCTGAGAACGCCCTGGCACAGACGAGGGCATGCCAGGCTGGAGGCAGATGCCTGTCCTCTGTCATCTGGGGCTCTCCTTCCTTCTCCAGCAGGGAGGCCCCTGAGGCCTCTGAAGCCTCGGCTCCAGAAACAACGTCTCAAGCTCATTGACTATGTCTTCTGGAAACCCAGTCCGGAGCTTCCAGAAAGGCCTTTAGCTCTGCTGCTTTTAAGTCAGTTTCACTGACCTTCTAGAGCAGCCTGTGCATTCTGGACCCCAGCTTCGGAAGGTGGGCTCGTTGCAGAAAGGGACTGGGAAGCAGATAACTCTGCCCGAATCCCACCCAGGTGCCACCACAGCCCGTGTGTCCGTGTGTGTGTGTACGCATGCACGCTTGGGCACACTCGCGTTCACACGTGGCTACATCTGTCCTATATGTTCACATACACAGGGGGCCCTGGAGGCGGAGCACAAAAGTCCTTCCAACACCATGGTTTGTAGACACAAGTGCTACTTTATGGTTCGAAGATTCACGTTTCTGTGTTGTCTGTGCTGCTCACTGTCCGCATTCTAAGATTTAGAGATTCAGGGCGCCTACCACGCTGAGATGCTATTTGTAGTACGTGCTTGTGCAGAGGAGTGTTTGGGAGCCTACGGGCAGAAAGCCCGCTCCGAGGTTTCCTGGCTGACTGTGTTCTTTCTTGAGGCTTGAGATATCCATCAGCTTAAGTCGCTAAGTATCTTAGCAATATGTCTGGACTTCCTCCCTGACACAGGCAAACAGCTTCTGAATGCAGGGCAGCTGGGGGCAGGGCGGGTGGGAAGGGCAGGGAAGGGGGAGAAGAGGGAGGCCTGGGAGGGAAGCAGGACTGTTTCAGGGATGGCCGGCAAAGGGCCCGGATGCGGGAGCAGCCACAGGAGGAAGGTGCCAACCACCCCTCGCCCCAACCACCCCTTCCACTGACTGAATGACACGGAGGGTAGAGTGGAGGGGCTTGGGGTTTGGGGCCAGGAGAAGCAGTTACAATCCTGGTTCTGTGGCCAACACACTTGCATTTAAATAACGTAGACAAGGTATTTAATTTCTTTGGACCACAGCTTCCCTGTCTGGGAAATGTGGAAGCTTTCTAATCAAATTCCGGAAGTCTGGGTGGCCTTTCACTGACCATTCACGGATACTGGGCTCCCTGACCCATGGCCCTGACCATGGCCTCTTGGAATTGAACCCTTTCCTTTTGATGACCCAGAGCGGTGAGTAACCTCCTTCTGAACTGGCCCACTGCCAGCCTGCACCCACAGACACTGGCCCCGTGGCAGACATTTCACAGGGTGCCTGCTGCTTCCCGTGGGGCCTGATCTGGATGCTTCTGCGGGCAACTGGTGGACCTATCTCTGTCTTCATCATATTTTGCCCTCTGCCACCCCCGCCTTCACCACCCCCATTTCTGAGGACCCCACTATCCCAGGTACTATAGAGAATAGGGAAGAATAAATAGCATGGTCTCTAGGAGCCAGAATTCCCAGGTTCGAATCCCAACCTGCCACGACATGGCTGTGTGACTTTAAACCAGATACTTAACCTCTCTGGACCCCCGGTTCCTTATCTGTAAAATGGGAATAATAACAATACTTATCTCATAAAGCCCCTTGGAATAATGTCTGGCATCCAGTGTTATTAGTAGCAGCTGCTGCCTTTATTTTTATTGCCCTCTTCTTCAGTGAGTCACTCCCAAATCGGAGGCCCCACACCAGACAGACATGGGCCCAATCGAAAGACTTCTGAGGAGGAAAGGAGGTTCTGACCAGACCCCTAGCAGCAATGTACACAAGGATGCTTCATCCTTCAGGGACTTCTCGCAGGGCCTGCAGCTCTGGGAGAGGAGAGGCGAGGGAGGGGGCACCCGTGGCCCCAAACCTCCGACTCTGACCCAGGAAACAGGAAACCACAGAGTGTCTTCTCTTCGTCCACACAGATGGCTGTGCTGTTCTCCTTTCTACTCTGCCCCACCCCCCTTACCTCCAGAACTTGTCTCCAGCAAAGATGTAGGTCTTCCTGTTCTTGCTCCAGTTAAACGCAGCATCTACCCGCTGGACGTCAGGGGGCAGCCCCAGGCTGGTCAGCGGCTTGGGGTACCCTCGCTCCAGGGTGCTGGCTGAATAGACCCAGTATTCATTCCCTGCGGCGGAAGCAAAGTGTGCGTTGGTGACTGGTGCTGAAATCCCTCAGGCTGGCCTGTCCCTCCCGTCCTCTGTCTGCCGGGGACCCCACCGTGCCCATTTTCATCAGGGACACAGGTCCTGCTCACTTTGGGCTCAGTGCCCAGAATCAAGACTCACATATACGGTTTCACAAATTGCTTATAGAAGTTGCCTGGCAGAGGAGGAGAGTGGAGGGGGGGGGGGGGGGGGGGGGAGGTGCATGCCTTGCTCCCTCACCAGGCCACGCATGCTAAGTGCCACATTTACCATGAAGACCTTTTCCTAATATTGCATCACAGCCCACGAGCACTCTGGGACGGAGGAGGCAGGGAACTGGCTGGCGGAATCTGTACCTTTGTGCTGCTAAGACTTCAGCTCCTCCGGGAGGCAGTCCCTGTGCCCACCCCTCGGACCAGGGCAGTTTCCTATCAGTCCTTCCTCCCCTATGATCATAGCCTTACTGCATTTCCTCCTGACAGCCCGCTTTTCTCTCCCCGCACCCCCCGCCACCCCGCTAGCTTGTGAGCTCCGTGAGGGCCGGGCTGGATCCCTGGCACGCTGTAGGTTCAAATGAATGTCGAAGGAGCAGGGTTTCCCCGATGTCAGCCATGTGACGCTCCCTTGATGATTCTTAACCACTTACAGAGACTTTTTCTACTATTGTTTGCTTAGTATTTGGCTTTCAGGGAATTCATCCTGAAATCCATAGAAAATACATGTATTTTCTTGAACTAAGTTTTGAATGTTAAAAATGAAATCACCTTTTAAAAAATTCTAACTCAAAACAGTCAAAGGCTCTAGCTTTAGGAAAGCGTTGGAGGCACCAGCACTGAACTGTAATTTTCCTTCTAGAAAACGGATCAGAAGGATTGAAAATTAAAAAGTAATGAAATGTTCACACGTGGGCTAATGTATTTGATGCTGGGTGTCTGAGCCAATCTCCCAGATGAATCCCATGCTTTTGGAAGTCATGGTTGAGAGAACGGATCCATAAAAGAGAGGGAGCACCCACAGGTGCACAGGAACCACGGTGCAGACCCCCGTGGCGCCGAGGGCGAGGCAGGCCCCTTCCCACACACCTGCAAAGAACACAGCCTTCTCCTCCTGTGGGGCCTCGTATACAGCATCAATCTTTTCCGGGAGCTCAGGCCAGAATGTGGCCACCAGCAGGGGCCCCATGGGCTTGCTACGTGGTGTCACTGTTCGCCAAATGAACCTGGAATTGGGGCAGGGGACACAGAAAACCACACCTTGGGTCACTCTGCAGCTATTACCACAGGTCATATTAGCTCCCCAAGCCCACTCAAAAACTTCCCAGCGATGACGCCCTTGGAGGAGCCAAGATCAAAAGGAAGGTTGGAAAGACTAGAGAATGGGCAGAGCCCCCTCTGCAAGATGCCAGGGCAGAGAAACCACTTTTTTGCTCCCTGTCTTGCTTCCTCCTCCAGGAAGCCCTCCCTAACTACCTTTGTCCATACCATATTCTTGTCCCTCTGAGTCTCTCAAAATCATCAACACTGGGTGCCTGGAATAGTAGTTTGATTGTTGTTGTTGTTGTTGTTGTTTTTAAATATCTTTTATTTAAATATCTTTTATTTAAAAACATCTTCAAATATCTTTTATTAGATCAGAAGCCAATTGAGGCAGGGGCTTATGGTATTCACAGAATGTCTTGAATTGAAAGGCAATGGACTTGTGCACCTCAGCAAGAGTGACAACTATTACTTCTGGAGGGCCTACTAAGTGCCAGGCACGTTGTGTGTCTTATAAAACGAAACCTTCATAATGTCACAAGATTGCATCCTTCCTCACACAACTCTGGTATTCATGATCCAAGTTTGCCCACCGGTGGACCCAAACCCCATTCCGATTAGCTTAAGCCACCGGTCTCAAAGTGTGCTCCCCAGACCAACAGCATGAGCATCATCTGGGGACTGGGAAACACAAATTATTGGGTCCCACTCGAGACCTATGGGCCAGATTCCCTGGGCTTGGGGCCCGGCAATCTGTTCTAACAAGCCTTCCAGATGATCCTGATATGTGCCAACCTTTGAGAACCACTGGTCTAAGCTTATCAGAGCTTAGCATTTCCTGGCAATTATTATTGGTTCAGTAGTTGCTATATGATTCATGTGAGCCTGACAAGATTGGATAGACTTGTATTTCCTATCTGGGGACTTCTCTGTCTCTCTCTCTCTCTCCTGCCGGATGTGGGCAAGGAAGCCTGCTGCCACTGGCAGCCATTGTGTGACCATGAGGGACCCAGCCTTGAGATGAAATCAACGCGGAGGATGGCTGTGGACAAAGATATCATTGAGTCCTGCCCCTGGAGGCAGCCCTACGTCTGGACTTCATACCACACATACATAATTAAATTGCCTATAATCATGCAACCGTTAGGAGCAGGTCCAAGATTCCAACCCAGGGAATCTGGCTCCAAAGCTCATTCTGTCACCTACCACATTCTATGGATGGATGGATGCACGGATGGGTCGACAGACTGTTGAATGGATGGATGATGGATGGATGATGACTGACTGGTAATAGATAAAGGATGATGGATGGATAGATGATGGACAGATAGATGAATGATGGATGGGTGTATGTATATGTGTATGTACAGATGGACGATGCAAATATTTTTTAATGCAGTCCTAGATACTGTCTGCCATTCTCCAGGAGGGCTAGGGCAGCTGGGTGAATCTCAGCTCTTGATCGATTGAGCGGAGGCCTTTATCTACAGCATAAAGGATACCACCTCTCCCCTGCGGTTACTTGATCCCCATAGAAAGAATGATTTGGCTATTTGAGGTCAAGGCGATTCCAGGAGAAAGCCTGTGGGAGCCTGGATTACTGTTTCCAATTCTTCCCTCCACCCCTATTTCAGAATTACACATCCATGTGCATTTGCCATGTGACCTCTCAGTACCACCGTCTATAGTGGGTGTTGGGCCTGGCCATGTGATTTGCTTCAGTCAATGGAACATTCTCAGACATGATGTGAGTGGAGGCTTTAAATGCGTTTGTGTGGTTTGATTTGGCCTCTTGTGTTTGTCATCTGCCACGAGCAGCTGCTAATCCCAGGAGAGTGAGTGATACGCAGAAGATCCCCGAACCCAAACCGCAGCCCAAAGCCAAGACACCTAGACAAAGACCCATAGACTAGGAAAGAGTAATAGAAATGCCCATTGCGGTAAGCCACTGACATCTGGAGGCTGTCCAATACATAGGACAAGCTGTCTGTACGGGCCATTCTGTGAAGCAGAGGTTGGGGGCACAGGGGTAACGGGAAATGGGCAGAGGGCAAGGACGAGAAGCAAGCTCCTGTACTCACCTGTCCTTGAAGAAGAAGATCTCCCCCCGGATCTGAGAGATGCCATCAAAAACAATGTCCTGTTTGCAGATCTCAGGAGTGACGGGGCCGAGAGTTGGGGTGGGGCCGGTGCCAGTGTCAATGTCAGGGGAGGCCCCTGGAGGAGGACGTGCCCTCAGACTCTCGCCAGCTCCAGGGGCTCTCCCCACCAGGCTGAGCCCCCAAAGCTGCCCACCCAACCTGCTAAGGGTCAGAAGAAATAGTATTCTGGCCTTGGAGTGAGGCCGGGCAAGACACAGAGATGATGTCTGGACGTGGCAGATCAGTGAAGAGAGACCAGGGTCCCAACCAGCTGGTTGGTACTTAACAAATGCTATTCACTGACATCGCCCGAACCAGTCTTCACCATGGCCCTTGCAAGGAGGCACCGTTATTATTGCCATTTTACAGATGGGGAAACTGAGGCCCAGAAAGGTGGAGCGACCTTCCCAAGGATTCAAACCCAGAGCTCAGGTTCTTAAGCCCAAAAGAGAGTCAAGGCCAACAGCGGCCACCAGTGTGTCCAGCATCGGGGGTGTGGAACCTTCTCAAGCATTCATCCCTTTGTTCCTCATGGCAACCCGTCACAGTTTAGAGAAGAGAAAAGTGAGTCCAAGGAGGTAAAGACCTGCTCCATCTCTTGCTGTTGGTGAGGGGCAGAAGCACTTGAACTTGTTATCTCTCCCTTTGACTTGGTCCGGGCACCGGGACCATTTGATACCTTTTTTTTTTTTTTTTTTTTTTCTTACTGGACCTACTCTAGCCTCATCATAAGCATTAATAAATAAATCACTGTTTTCAAGCTCTGGTTGAATTACGCCTATTACACATCAAGATAAAAGAATTGGGTATGAAAACCAGACACCTTGGGTCCCCTCCCGGTCTCATCAGGATCTTCCATACGCTGGCACATTCGGCTCTGTATGTAGCTCCTTCTCCTGGATTCTAAACCTAACTGGGTTGCTTTCCTGGTGACCCTGGGCCAAAAGGGTTACCTTCCTCAGGCCTCAGTTTACTCACCTAGAAAATGGAGAGCCAGTTTCTCCCCTGCCGACCTCACAGAGTGGCTCTGGGGAGCCAAGAGGGGCATGAATACTGGTGCTATTTGGAAAGGAAAGGGACTATCCAGGGGTCCCCTTGGAGGGCTGCTCTGATACCCCCAGAACTGATCAGCGCTCCTGTCTCCTGCCTTTGGTCTCCTGCGGTCCTGGAGAGACGGGACCTTGCTGGTCCCCAAGCCCTGGCCTCCATCCTGGGCTGCGTGACCTCCCCAGACCCCCATCCCGAAGCCCCACACGGAGGGTTACCATAGAGCTCTTGAATGCCCTTGATGTCGTCGTGGGACAGGCGGAAGTTCTTGGTGTAGGTATAAATGGGTGCCATCAGGGCCCCAGGGTCCTGAGAGTGCTCCAGCCCCATTGCATGGCCAAACTCATGGGCTGCAACCAGGAACAAGCTGTACCCTAAGGGCCGCAGGAGGGGAGGGGGGCAGAGAGACAAGGGGAGAGAGACAAGGGAGGATGAGGGTTCTGAGGACATCCCCATGGTAGGGCCGAGAGCCTTGCAAATGGCACATATTGATTTTTCCTTCTCCCGAATGCTCTGGGACTGAGATACTATGCCCATTGCTTCCAAGTCGGGTCAGCCAAAGTCCCTTTGTCCCTTCCCATGGTGGGCAGCTGCTGTGTGCTATAAAGAACAAATAGCAGCTGCAAATCCTCTACTTGGGGTCCCATTTGATAAAAAAAAAAAAAACTTGCACTACAGGGTCTCTGAAGAGGAAAGAAGGAAAGAGAGTGGGCTCACCCTTCCTGCCCCAGGGGAAGTAATGACAACCATTCCCACTTGGAATGATTGCCCAGGCTTAGCCACAGACAGAGGGCAGGCTGTAGGATGAGGGGGGTCTCCCCAAAGGATAGGTTCAGTTCCTAAGACTGAGCTCCCGTGACTGTGTGTGACCTTATATGGAAATAGCATCTTTGCAGATAAATTAAGATGTAAGTTAAAAGGAGGTCACACTGGAGCAGGATGGGCCCTTAATCCAGTGTGACCCGTGTCCTTATAAGAGGAGAAGATACATAGAAGGCCACGTAAAAACAGAGGCAGAGACTGGGGCCATGCAGCCTTCAGAGGGAAGGTGGCCGTACCAATGCCTTGACTTTAGACTTGTAGAGAATACATTTCTGTTGTTTTAGGACACCCAGTTTGTGGCACTTTGTTATGACAGTCTTAGGGAACGCAAGTGTGCCACAATAGCTCTGGGGTCTTAAGCCATTCCAGCAGATGGAGAATCCCACCTTTACGTAGAAGCTGGAGCAGGGCAGGTAGTATCAGGATATGTCCTAGAGTGGCATTGGCAGGGGTTAAGAAAACGTCTTTCGGCCAGTCTCTGTCGGTTAGCCGTTACCCAAATACCACCCCATTGTGAGTAAAAAAGAAGAAAAGTAACATAAAAAGAGGCTGATCTAATTCTGGCCAGCCCCGGACCAGACCTCTCACTTGGCCATCTGGCGCCATCGGGGAGCTTTAAGCCCAATCCACTGGGCCCTGCAGACTAGAGTGGGCATAGTGCCCCCAAACACCTTGCTCACTGCACTGACCACATAGTAAGGTCATGGCCTATCTCCTGGTCATGCTCTTGCCCCAGCCTGTGAGCCCTGGGGGGCAGCACTGTCAAGGTCCCCCCACCCATTCACAACTTGGCAAAAGAGGGTGCCAATGGGACACGGGGGGCTCTGGGGACTCTCTTGTGCTACCTGGAGGGTGGTGTTGGAGAAAGGATGATGCTCCTCCTGTTTTTCCTCTCTTTTCCTGCCCACCCAGCTCCTTGCAGGCAGCTCCCCACTGGAGGGGAATGCCTTGCAGGGGAATCATTCTCTGGAACGGGGTACCCTGCGCTCGGCACTGGGATGTTTCGCATAGTCACAGCCCCACCTGTGGCGCGGTCAAGGCGGAGGAGAAGAGCGCCATCTCCACGGATGGGCAGGGCCTCAGCCAAAACAGTGTGTCTGCCAAGCACAGGTGGGTGTCTGGGGGTGATGTCTATGCCAGAGGTGGGTGGGGGCCCAGGAAGGTTTCCAGTGCAGGGGCGGGGCAGCATCTGGTGTTTCTGCCCAACGGGCAGAGCGCTGTACCTTGGTCAGGGCAAAAGCCCCACTTGCGGTCATCGTCATAGTTGGCTGTGGTCGCACACCACATCTTCCCATCGCTGCGGCCCGCGCTCGTACAGCTCTCATGCTTGTTGCCCAAGAAGGTGAAGGGGAAGACACAGGGGGCACCTTCTGAGTTCCCGCCAACAGTGGACATGGCTGTGGAGCAAGGGACATGGGTGAGGGGGCAGTAAGGCATCTGAAGCCACCACCAGGGAACCACACGATGTGGACATTAACAAATCACGCTTATGGAGCACCCGCTTCAGCCCTGGGCACTGGAGCAAGCATGTCTCTATAACCCTGTGCAGTAGGGACTGTAAGTCAGCCCCATTTCGTGGATGGGAAACTGGAGCTCAGAGAAATTAAGAAACTTGCCTGAGCAGATACTGCTGGAAGCGTCAAACCCACGCAGCCAGATTCCAGAGCTTTATTAGCCTCCCGTGGATGGGGCTGGAGGGGACCAGAGGCAAAGGGTGCTGGGCACAGCCAACGGGGCCAGCATACTTAGACAGTGAGCTCCATCATGCGGGCTCCTGTGGAAGACCTACCTGTGTCTCCTGCAGAAGGCAGGTGCTCAGTAAAAATCAGGAAGGAAGGGAGGGAGGAAGAGAGGGAGGGAGGGAGGGAGGAAGGGAGTCCTTACTGAAAAACAGAAGCCAAAAGACAGAGACACAGACTAGAGCAAAGAAAGGCAGGGAAGACATACTTCAAGATGAGACAGAGAGAGAGAGAGAGAGAGAGAGAGAGAGAGAGAGAAACGATTACAAGGAAGCTGAGAGTGGATGGGCCATTCACAGAGGGTCCTGAGCTGGCCTGACATTAGGGATCACCATTTCGGCTTAACTGGCTATTGTTCTGATCAGCATCTGTTCGGATTTTGGTGCTCATGCTGTACCAGCTGCTAAGGACTCTGATGAGTTGCCCCGGACAGGGGGAGGGGGCTCTGGTAGCTTTTCTACCAGAGGACAGACATTTCCATCAGAGGTGGAGACACCCACCGGTCTCGGGGCAGAAGCCATACTTCTTGTCTCGGTCGTAGTCTTCCGTGGTCCCGCACCAGCGGTAGCCGTCGGTGCGGCCCTCAGTGGTGCAGCTGTCGTAGGATGTTCCCTGGAAGCGGAATGGGAACTTGCAGGGCTGTCCGTCAGCATTGCCACCCATGGTGAACAGGGCTGGAGGTGAGGGAGAGACGGAGAGAGCATGAATGTGAGAGGCCACCCACCGCCCAACGGGGAATGAGCTCAGCACCTGCGTGGGCGCAGGGCTGGCTGGGGGCCAACCTGCCAATTCACACCAGCGAAGATACAGCATTGTTAAGATGTTAAAACCCGTCTGTGCTGGTAGCTGAACTGCTGCTCCTCTGGTCCCCTGGAGGGTACTCCTGTCTCCCCAGCCACCTTGATCCCTCCCCTGGGACCTTATGGGCCACCCCTCCTCCCACCAATGAAATGGTTAAAACCTGGCACACAGCATGGGGCCGCCAGAGCCCTGCCCCTGACCCAACCCCAAGGTGACTGTCCACTCTGCCTGGTCTGTGCCCAAGCCACGCAGATTGCTAAAAATATCATCCATGGTGGTCGGCAGGACCACAAATCTTTGCATTCGAGAGAAAGGAAAACTGAGGTTCTGAGAAGGCTGGTTCTGGAACTGCTCATGGTCATCTCTCTCTTGCTCACACCCTTTGCCACACACACACACACACACACACACACACACACAGAGAAAGCTTCACCTCCCTTTCAACCCCAGGCGCTTTCCTGGACGGCCCTCCTGTGGTCTCTGTAGGAGAGAGAGGAGGAAAGGAGGGGGAGAATGGAAAAGAGGTGGCGTCTCCAGACACCTTCTAATATGCCCTCCGAGCTCCCACTCTGACCTCCCCAAGACAGAGGCTATGCCTGGAGAATTTGGGGAGAGTGGGAGTCAGAGTCTGGGCTTGTCTGTCTTGGGTTTTCCCCCTGCTCCCCCATGCCTTCATCCACCCCCAAAGCTACAAAATGGTGTATCTCTGAAATTGCCAACTAGCAAAACCACAAGTTCGTAACAAGGACCATCTGTGCACAACGGCGCCAGAGGTGACCTCATCAGCCCTCATTAACTCCACCATGGCCAAAATGGGGGCCAGGGACCACAGGATCAGGGTCCCATATCCTCACTACTCCCCTCTCCCCAACCAAGAGACCTTCCCCCCGCAATACCAGAAACAAGGAGACCAGGGGAAGAGCCAAAACTGAAGCCAGACGCCTTGGTGGCCTCAGAGAGGGAAAGGCAACGTGTTAACCTTGAGGGAGGCCAGCCTCTGTCTCTGGTCTCCCAACAGCTGCATTTCTACCACCCAGGAAGCCCCCATCCCCTTTCAGATCCTGCCCCCAACGAGGATGAAGAAAAGCAATCATTGACTCAGCAGTCAGGAGGGGCTGAGTAACCAGAACCTCTATCCCAAGACCGAACACGTGCGTGTTGTATGTACTTGAATCTGGCTAAACACCAAGTAAATGGCTAATGTCCGATGCAGGGAAAAACCAAACTTATGAATTACAGCTGTTTCCACTTCCATGATCAAGGCATTCTCTTCTAATCACAGGGACTGACACATGGCAAGGTTATCTCTGCTCGAATCCCTACTGGGAAATGCAAGAGACATAAAATATCTTTGTTTAAAAATTTGACTTATTAATGGTCAATGACGTGAACTCTTACTTAATACAAACTATCGCGTGAGCTTTGGTATTAAAAGTGTAAACAGGAACGCCATTAACTAGTTCTTGGTTTCTTTCCCTCTGTTAAGATGGCTGGTGTTCAGTTGCAATGGGGTCGGAGAAGTCACAAACATGTAAAATTACAGCCAAAAAGACAGAGGCATATATATATAGATCAAAGAGCCTTCAAGGGATGAGGAAGAAATAAGTAATAAAAAAAGTAAGTTCTGCATTTTCTCCCAAGTATTAAAAAAAGTAAGTTTTGCATTTTCTCCCATTTCCCTTCCAGTTTTCTGGGCTTTTGATCTCCAGATCACTAAGATGATATGATCTAGAATTAAGATGTATACACACTCTTTTTGTGATTTCTGGTTATGAAGTGTGTGTCATCGTGAAGGATCTACTAAAAAAGGGTTGGGTATGTTATGTCAATACCCTTACCCCTTAAGGAAACTCCTTGCTCTATATGGCTTCAAAATAGCTAAACATTTTGTCACAAGCATCAGCAAAAACACGAAGATACTGAGTCAAGCCTAATGCCTTTGCCGAGACACAGAGATGCAGACACAAGAAAGGGAAGACAGAGACCCCGAGAGGCACATGGAACAGTCCCACACCCAGACGTGTGCACGCACACACACACACACACACACACACACACACACACACTGGAAGAGTCAGCATCAGAACTGGAAACGATGGCTGAAATTCCCAGGGCTGGTGTCCCCAAGCCAGATTGGGTACCGGCCTCGGTGTCTGAGTCCCGCCTCTGAATCCCACTGCTAGGCTTCCGATCCACCCCCCCCCCCCCCCCCAGCCTCTCCTCGTGTCCCTGAATCCCCAGTTCTGGCCGGAGGACCACTGGGCATCTTAGTAATTCTAAATTCATTCTTATGCACATTAGAAAAAAAAAAAAAAAACTAGCACGTCAAACCTGTGATTTCACAAGTATTTCTGCTAAGGGCAAAACAAAACAACTGATTTCCTGCAAGGATTACGTACGTAATCGTGCCGATGAGAAGGACACAGCAATGGCTCAGACGAGGCTGGTAGGGCCTGAACGAACGAATGAAGTGGGGCACACTGGCCGCGTCCGGCCTGGCGGTGGGGGGGGGAGCGCAGGGGGTAGTGGGGAGCCTGGGAAGGTGGAGGCTGCGGTGGAAACCCCGGGGCCAGGTGGACGCTCACCTTCGTGGGGGCAGAAGCCGTATTTGCCATCCTTTTCAAAGTTGTAGGTGGTGGAGCACCAGAGGAAGCCGTCGCTGCGGCCCGTGTCCGTGCAGCTGGTGTATTCCTTGCCGTTGAACAGGAAGGGGAACTTGCAGTACTCCCCGTCGGCGTTCCCATACTTCACGCGGACCACTGAGGGCAGCAGGGGGTGGATGGAGTGTGAGCCTCTCCGGGCCCTTCTTTGGAGACCGGGACTCTGACTCACCGGGCTACGTGACCTCCCTCCCCCTGCCGTCTCTCCGGTCCCATCGGAGCAGATGGAGGTGCCCACGGCGGCCCAGGAAGCCACGGTCCTGGTTGCTAGGGACGGCGAGGCTCGCGGAGGACTGGGGAGGAGACCTGGGCGTGCGGATGTTCACTTTCTCACCTTGCCCTTCTCCCAGGGTCCACAGCTCATCGTCGTCAAAGTGGGAGTCTCCCCCGACGCCAGGGCCCGGGGCAAAGGCGTGAGCCAGGAGCCCGTCCTTGCCATCAAAGGGGTATCCATCTCCGTGCTCTGCAACACAGTGGGTCTCAGCTTCTAGCTGCCCCGGCCACACACAGCCACGCCCAGACCACAGTCCTATAGCTGCCCTAACGTCTGTCCCCTTCCCTGTCCCGGTACGGTCATCCGGCACCGGGAACCCGGCATCTCCGCAGAGGGCTCCTAACTTGATCGTCACCATCCCACGGTCTTCAGTACCCCTCAAGTCTATGTGGCCCCCAGTATCTCTACCACCGACCTTCACTAACGACGTTACACCTACACACAGACTAACATGCCACACGGGCGTCCTCCCCACTCACTCACTGTCCCCACCTCTACACCATTGTCTATATCACCTACCGCACGTTCCCTGCCATTTTGGCCCTAGGGCTTACCCTCAGGTCACACCATCACCAATATCCACAACAGTAGCCCCCATGCCTACTTTGCCGCCCAGGTCCGCACCATCCACCCACACGTCAACACTGCTGCCTGCGCCGGTGCCTTCACCCACGTCACAACGCCGCTCACAATGTCCACGCTCCCTCCCTGCACGTCTACACTACCGCCAGTGTTCACAAGGCCAACCCACATGGTGTCCTTGATCCCGGGTTCTATTCCGCTGACTCTGGCGTCTACACTGCTCCGTTGTTTCCGAGCCACCCTCACATCCAGAGTTGCTCAGTGTCCCCCCAACATTAGCCAATGGAACTTTCTGTGATGATGGGGATATTCTTTGTGCTGTTCAATTCAGTAGCCACTAATGTCCTGTGGCCACTAAGCACCTGAAATGTTGCCAGTGTGGCCGAGAAGCTGAATTTTAAGTTTTATTTACATTTAAACGGCCCTATGTACCCAGTGGCCACCATGTTGGGCAATGCAGGTAGACCACTTGCTTTCAGGGCACAACCCCCTGTCATGTCACCTGCCCCCACATCAGCGTGGCTCTCCAGTGTCTACATCTTCTACTCTCCTGTCTAAGCTATGCTCAGGACTCCGGTGCCCCTCTAATGGCCAGACTGCCCCCCCTGGTCTCCACCCTGGCCCCCCGCTGACCCCTCTTCTGCCTACCCCAGCGGCCAAAGTTGATCATGATGTCCGCCTCTCCATCGTGGATACGAGAAAACCTTAGCGGGGTTACATCACTCCAGACTTGGAAGGCACGAGCAAAGGCATCATCCACTGTCTCGGGGTCCAGATCAGGCGTGTAGCCAATGATCCTGGAGGAGATAGAAACACGTGTGAGTGTGCCTGTGTGTACCAAGGAATGTCAGTGTGCATATGCACACGAGCACGGACATATAGGTGCAAGTGTGTATATGCAATTGTGTGAGTGACCATGCCTGAACGTGTGTGGATGTGCACGCATGAGTACAGGTGTGCGAGTGTGTGCTTGAGCAGGTGAGGGGTGCACAGACTTCTGCACGCACATACGAGCGTGTATGAGCCTGGATGCACGGGCAGGTATATGTGTGTGCGTGTTGAGCAGAGCCTGCTGGGAGAACAGCCCACCCAGAATGCCTTGGGGTTCTGTGGAGCCCTAGCCCAGCCCATGCCTCCATGCCCTGGCTCAGAAGTCTCACTCCTCACCTCTGGCTGGCAGGCGAGGAGGCATGAATAACGCGTTAAGGGGCACAAGGCAGAGATCTCCCCCTTGGAATCCAGCACGAGCCAGACAGAGCAGCGCTCGCAGCCCAGTTCACAATCAGTTATAACAGTTCTTTAATATCATATAAAACTCAATTAGCAACCAATCATCAAATTCCCTCCACCTGCTCCAACGACCCCACTTAATAATAATAGCGTATTATTGTAGTAACAGTGTATACGATGTGACGAACGACTAGCATTCACTACGCTCTTACCGTATGCTGGACGTTGTGAAATCCCCTTTATTTATGACCAAGCTTAGTTCCCAACAACCTACTAGGAAGGTTGTGTTTTAGCCCCATTTTGTAGACTGGAAAGCCAAGGCTCAGAGCACTAGAAACTAAGTTGGCTGATGCCCCAAGGCTATTATTGTGAGATTCAAGCTGTGGTCCATCTGACTCCATTTCGTAAGAATTCCAGGCCCCTCGCTGGATACCCCCTGGGTCCCCAAGAAGGGAGAAGCAAGGCCCGGAGACCCACTGTCCCCACGGCCCAGGGGCCCTGCCTTGGCACCTGTATGTGATCTGGTTCTTGTCCCACTTGGGCTTGCGGGGGAAGAAGTTGTAGTTGGCCACATCAGGGTTGCCACAGCGAGGCTTCCGCATGGTCTCAATCGTGCTCTGGTCAAGGTCACCCGTCTGGGGCAGCCCAAAGAACTTCTGCATCTTCTTTAGTGTGTCCTTGAGCACGAACAGGTTACAGCTCTCCTTGGGGCAGCCGTAGAAGGTGTTCAGATATTGCTGAAAGACAGGAACACCCGGAGACAAGCAGCCACGTTAGGGTGGCACAATACTGACCAAAGTAGTCAGGGAATCCAACAGCACTGGGTAGAATCCCGGGTTCCCCAGCCAGCTCTGTGACCCACTGGTTGAGTCACATCGTAAAGCATGGCTTGCAGCACGTGTTGAGTGCTTACTATATGCCCTATATGGTTATTGTTACTATCCCCATCATCCAGATGAAGAAACTAAAGCTCAGAGAGGTTAAGAAACTTGCCTAAGATCCCACAGCTCATGAACGGAGGAGCTAGATTCGGATCCAAGCAATCTGGCTCCTGGGTCCACACTAGGAACTCTAACTCTCTGCCCCTCTTCTTCTCCTCTGTCATCTCTTTTAATTCACCTAACGGCTGATGACATAGAAATTGTTCTTTCGCTTTTCTTATAAGGAGTTTCATGGCTTATGTGCATGGATTCCAGTCGCAGACAGACCTGGGTACAAATCCTAGATCTGTCATTTCCAAAAGAGAAAATCATCTTGTCTTTCCGGATCTGAGCAGCCAGCTCTGCCCTAACCGAGGCCTAAACCAAACAGACCCCTGGGGAGTCGCAGGGACCAACCAGCTCATTTGTCTCCTCACCAAATGTTTTTTTGACGGCTGCCATGTGCCCAGCCCTGTGCCAGTATTATTGGGGATAAACTGGTGAACACGACGGATGTTTCTAGTCTCCAGGCTTCAAATCCCAGTGTGGGGAGGCTGACAGACCATAGTGGGTGCAATATTAAATATGTGATCTGTGTTGTAAAGACAACCAAGAGACCTTATTACGGGGGCCCTAACCTTGTTTGGGGAGCAGTTAGGAAAGGGAAATAGAGGGTATAATATTAGTGATAACGAGAATGATAACAAAAGTTATCCCTTATTGAATGTTTACCGCGTGCCAGGTACCCTTCAAGGTGTCTAGGAGGACTTCCCCCTTAGCCCTGAGACAGGCATCACTATTATCTTGTCTGCGGAAGCAGGTGAGATTGAGAACTTAAGTCACTTGCCCAAGCAGGTCAGTTGTTAGAGTCTCTCTGATGTGAACCTAACCAGTCTAAGTCTAGAGGAGGCTTCTCAGGCCTCCCACTGCATTGCCTCTGGGCAACACGGACTTCCTTCCAGGTGCTGTAGGAGGTGTGGGGACCCAGGTAGCTTTTTCAGTGCTACAAAGCTCACCTTCACCCCCAACCAACAGCCACATCAACATGCCGGCCAGCTCCAGACCCTTGTAAAAAAAAGTAGCCCCCTAAAAATATAAGGTCTCCCAACCCACTTACCCAGCTGGGACAGAGGTCTATATGTAGGAAATGGGAGTGGTGTTATCACATCCTGAGAAGGGGCACCTAGGGTGACCAGAGGGGACCAAAGTCCTGTCCTGGGCAGGATGGGGGACCAGGATGAAGGAGAATGAGATTTCTGGGGTAGGTGAAGCAATAAAGGAGCAGATGTCTGGAAAGCAGGAAGGAACATCCGGAGGGGTCCTCAGCCCCAGGGGCTCTCAAGGTGAGGAGAGGTGCCCCTCGGGGGGCCCCCAGCCCCCTTGTGTAACGTGTAACGCTGCCGCGGTCGGTCAGGGAGCCCTTCCAGCCAGGCAAGCGAGTGAGTGAGCGCGCTGGCAAAACAACGTCTGAGCCACAGCTCGGAGCCCCGCCAGGAGGGAGGGCTGCCTGGCGGCTCTCCGGCCGGGGCTCCTGGCGCTCAAGACTCAGTCCGCCCCCGCCCCACGCGCCCAGGCCCTCCCGCGCCACCCCTCCCTGCGCCGGGCGGCCAGATCTCTCCTCGGGTCCTCAACCCTCTCTGGAGAAGTTCGAGGGAACTTTCCGAGGTGCAACCCTTGACCTTCCTGACCAACTTGTCCATTGAGCCAGGTGAAAACGATGCGCTCTCTGCTTCCCTCCTGCCCCAAATATCTGCCAAAAGATCCCCTCCAAGGCCTCTCTCCAGATGTATGCCAAAGGTTCCTCGACGTTGGCCAAGCTCTGCTTTACCCTGAATTCCTCTCCACATGTGTGCAAAAGTTAACCCAAATTGTGTGCCAATGGACCCTCTTCCCGAAGTCCTACAGAGGTTTCGAAAGATCCTCCATTTTCAGAAGAGACCCCTTTTAGGCCTTTGGCCAAAGGTCTCTGACTCTTGCCAGGGGCCTGTTAGCCAACCCCCCAGATGTGTCCAAAAGTTGTTTACAAAGCTGCCCCCTTGCCAGATCCCCCAGATACTACACAATGGCCCTGCTATTTACAAAAGGGGTCCCTTCCAGCTGTTTGCCAAAGCATTCCCTGCCCTACCCCCGCTGGTTTCTCGCCCCCCCCCCATGCTGTGTCCTAAAAGTTGCCAAGTTGTTTATCAAAGGCCTTCTCCAATTACCGAGGATCCCCCACGGTTTGCAAAAGAGATTCCCTCTTTCAGCTAGCCAAAGACCCCCCAAGTTGTTTCCTGAAGCTCCTCCCCAAGCCGTGTGCCCACCGCGGGGGTGGCTTTTCTGGAGACCCGGAGACTCCCCCTCGCCCCCCCCCCAAATCCTCGGCCTCCGAAGTTTCTCTGAACTTGACTCCTGGAGGCCAGCGCAGCGACTCACCACGGCCAGCTCTTTGTCCGTTTTGGGGGCCACATCTCCAGGGAACTTGATGATGGGCGACGGCGCGGCGGCGGCGCGGCCCAACAGGCAGCCCAGGACGCAGAGCGCCCGCAGCGGGCCGGCGAGTGCGCCCCGGGCCCCTCGCGCCTCGGTCATCGCGCTCCCGGGCCCCGCGCGTCGCCCGGGGGTCGCTGGCTCGGTGCGGGTGGCCGCGTCGCCGCCTGGCTGGCGCCTGCTCCGCCGCGCGGCGCTGCGCTCCGAGGGGCCGCTCGACTCGGTGGCCTGGGCTTCGCCCGGCTCAGCGGCGCATGGTCCGGCCCCCGCGCCCCAGCCCCGCGCCGCCGCCCGTTCCCGCCGGCCCCGGCAGTCCCTTTGTATGTTTAAAGCCCCAGATGCGCAGCCTCCAGCCACCGCCGGAGGAAGTCTGGATGCAGCGGAAACAAGGGAGGGGGCAGCCGCCAGATGTGGCCTGCTGGGCTGGGAAGGCGCTGGCTGTGCTGGGAGGGGGGCGCGCTCAGGCCCGGCCCTCTCCGCCCCACCCCACCCCACCCCCCGCTCGCCCTCCTCCTCTTTTCTCCTCTCTCCGCCTCCTCGCCCCGCCGCCAGCCGCTCCCGGCCTTGGCGGGCACCGGCAGTGCGCGACCTCTCCACCCCTACCCCCATCCGGGCGGGCGCCAAGACTAAGGACCCCCTGCGGGGGGACATCTGGCGCGACCACTCTAGACTCGTGACGTCCAGAGGTTGGAGAGCAGCGGTTCTTGGAGGGACGCCCGGGGTGGGGGCGAGGGCAAGGCTGCCTTCCGTCCGAGATGGGGAGGAAAACCCCGAAACATCTTCAGATTGAGAGATTGTCAGAGGAAGAGATTTTAGAACTTTAGAGGTGAGGACAGAGAGCAGTGAGAGAGCCCGACAGAAAAGAAAACAGACAGAGGGATGGAAACAGAAGTGGAGGGTCCCTCCTCTCCTTCCTTCCTTCCTTCCTTCCTCCCTCCCTCCCTCCCTCCCTCCCTTTCCTTCCTTTCTTTCTAAGGCAAATATTTAAGCATTTGCCTGGCCTCAGGCATGATGCTGGGTGCTAGAGGTATATACACTTGGAAACACAGCAGTTGTGGTCCCTGTCCCCGAGGAAGGTCACCTCCCTCTCTCAGGAAAGAGAATTGGGTGCGAAGGAGAACTCCAGCAGACTGTGGGAACACCTGCCCTCAGCCCCTAAACTAGTGGAGGTAGTCAGGGAGGGCTTCCTGGGTGAAGGGGCTTCTGAGCTGAGACCTGAAGAGCTACTTACAGAGACACAGGAGTGTTAGGTGGGGGGGGGGCTGGAGTGGGAGGGCTGGTTCAGGCACAGTCTAGGGAATGACACACGCAAAGGTCCAGAGATGGAAGAGAGCAAGGCGTCCTGGAGAAGAAAGCCGGCGCTGTCTAAAAAAAGGTTGGGGGCAGGGTGAAGAGATGGGACTAGGGGTCAGTCAGTAGGGACCAACGTAAAGAACAAAGTCACGGGCTGAAAGGGCCAGGAACAGTCTGCCAGTGAGGGCCTTCGGAGGCCACGGTGACAAGTCTGGACTTTCTCTTGAGAACCGGAAAAGCCCCCGCAGCTTGGGTCTCAGTGGGCTCCCGGCATGTTCAGGCTTGCCTGGCAGGCCTGTGCTGCTGGTCTGCCAGCACTCGGTCTGAAGGGGGTCCCTTGAGAGGGGCTTTGTCCCGCAGGAGGGAGCCGGACCCAGGGAGAGGCCCTGGCTATTTGGGGGAGGGTGAATCCCAGGGCGGTGGGGGAGGGGGATTGTTCCTGGCTCTGCCCCATCTGACACACGTCCATGTCCCGCGGACGGCCAGGGAGTCAAGCGGAGAGCTGGCAAGACGGAAAAAGTTGTCTCACTAAAGCAGGGCTTGCAAACCCGTGGCCTGTGGGCTGAATCCAGCCTCAGCAGCATTTTGAAACGGGGGAAACTTCACGTAAAAAAAATGTGACTTTCTGGTGTTTCTTTTAAAAATTCCCGAAGATCTGGCAACCCCGGGTGCCAGTTTTCACATGGCGCTAAATAGCAGCCGCCCGGTTGAGATGAGGCACGCGCTTCGGTTTGCCACAGTCCCCACCGTTCTCTGCTGCCTCGCACGTGACTCGGCTCAGTTCTGCTCCTTTACGTCGCTCGCCCCATTCAAGGTTTAACCTTTTCCCGCAAGGCTCTGGGAGACGCTGGGGCCTAAACAGCAGAGCTTTGGGGCTCCTCCGGCAGAGGGAAGCTTTCGCGGTGCCTCTTCATGACCTGTGTGGCTCTGGCATTCCAAGGGCGCTGGGGTCTAGCCTAGGTGCTCGATGTTTCTGCTGCTTGGCAGAAGCCGCTGCCCGTGAGAGACAAGTGGCAGTGCCCTGCAGAGACCAGAGCGCAGGGCGCCAGGAGAGCGCAGGTCGCCTCTAGCGGTCATGGACTTGGGGGCGAACACATGAAATCCCTGTGTACCCCTTTCACTCTCTCCCGCAAGAACCCGTTGTGGTTATCCTGGTAGCCCCAGGCTGGTGTGGTAGAACCACGAAAGGAAAGCAGCCAGACCTACTTTTGCGTGACGTCCTCCAAGAGTTGGAGCTATGTCACCGCGGCGTCTTCTAGCCAACCCTAATGCAGGTCGGTGTAGAGGGGCTGTGTCGTGGGTAGGACGGTGTCCCCCCAAAAGGGTAGGTTCCAATCGTAACTTCCAGTGCCTGTACGTGTGTCCCCCTTTGGAAATACGGTGGACCCTTGAACAGCATGGGTTTGAACCCATGTGGGTCCACTTCTAGGCAGATACAGGACCGTACTGTAAATGTATTTTCTCTTCTCTGCAATTCTCTTCACAACATTTTCTTTTCTCTAGCTTCCCTTATGTAAGAACATAGTATGTAATACATATAACACCAACACGGTGTTAATCTGTTTATCTGGTTGGTAAACTTTCGGGTCAACGATAGGTTATTAGTAGCTGAGTTTATTGGGGGGGGGTGGTTAAAAGTTATACTGATGTTTTTTCAACCGCATGGCGGGGGTGGGGTGGGGTGGGGTGACCCTGGCTGCCCCCTGAGCTGTTCAAGGGTCAACGGTAGTCTTCGCGGATATAATCAAGGTAAGAGGTCAGAATCATGCGGTTGCATGCCAAGGGTTGTCTGGAGCCACCAGACCCTGGACGAGGCGAGGAAGGATCCTTCCTAGAGCCTTCCGAGGGAGCCTGGCCCTTGCCAACACTTTGATTTTCAACCTCTGAGCCTCCAGAAGTGCGAGAGATTAAATTTTGGAGGTTTTAAGCCGCCCAGTGTGTGCTACTTTGTTACGGCAGCCCTAGAAAATCGATCCGGGCTGCAGTTAGGAGACCCCAGGAGAGGGCATCAATCTCTGTCATTCATTCAACCATTTGGGAAAACTTTAATGAGCTCGGTTGCAGGTGCTGGGGCATAATGGCGTCAAGATAAAGGTTGCATTGATGAAGATCAAAAACAACAGTGTGAAATACGAAGCATTAGGTGATACCGGGGGAGGTGGCGGCCCTCTGTGGTTTATACCTTCCAAATGCCCTGTCCTCTCTTATTTTTGGAAGCTGCCCCTTCATTTTCCTTTGGGGAGCCTCTTCTCCCCAGCTCTTGGTCTACGAGGTCCGGGGGACGTGACCTACCTTCTGGTCCCCAGGTCCTCGTGATCCAGGCCCGGCTAAAAAGCAGATCCAATACCACTGGCCGGGTGATGGTTCAGAGATGGGCTTGTGAGTCCACTAGAGCCGATGAAAATGGATTCTGGAACTTTTGCTAGAGATATTTGAGATGCGGCCTACACTTTAAGCTGTAAATGAAGTTGGTGTCATTCAGAGGGGGAGGTGCCCTTAAGGACAGAGGCTTTTTAAAATTTTTTTTTTTAAAGTTTATTTATTTTGAGAGAGGGAAACAGAGAGAGAGAGAGAGAGAGCAGGGGAGGGGCAGAGAGAGAAGGAGAGAGAGAATCCCCCAAGCAGGCTCCACGCTGCCGGCGTGGAGCCCGATGTGGGCTCGAACCCATGAACCGTGAGATCATTGACTGAGCCGGCCAGGCGCCCCAACCCCGAGCTATTGCCGTCAGCTCCTGGATCCAGCCTTGCCTGCGGCCAGGGCGTCCTTAGCTTTTTTGTGAGAGCCAATACATCCTCTCTTCCTAACTTTGTGTTTTGTTTTGTTCTTCGGCTGTTTGTCTTGAGTTTCTGTCGCTTGCCACCCGAGAGTCCTGACTTGACATGGGGAAGACTTAGCTGAGAATCCAGGTAGGACTCATCAAACCCTCTGCCTGAGATCATGGGCTGCCCTCATTTTGTACAGACTCTTGGTCCCAGGAACATCTGAGAAGCACCCTTGGGGGCACACGGGGGCTGCCAGCACATACAGCCCTGCAGGAGCAGAGGCAGGCACTTTCTGGGGCCAGGAAATCCCGGTCCCTTTGGGTTTCCTGCTGGGACCCCAACCCCAGACCCAGGCCTACGGATTCCAGGCTCAGAAGCTCAGAAGGTTTGGCTACTCTCTGCTTCAAATCCTTTAATGACTTCCACACACTCCTGGGAAAAACCCCACTTCCTTGCTGCAGCCTGCGGAACCCTACATGACCTGCCGTGGCCTCTCCACGGCAGTCAGGGACCCAGGAGGGAGCAGATGGCACCCCTGGACCAGGATAATTCGAAGAAAGCTTAATGACAAAAGGGATTAAATCCAAAACATGTGTGCGGAGCGCTGGGCGAGCCAGCCAGCCTGTGGTGCAGTAACCTGGGCCAGAAGCTCTGGGACTGTGACTTGCAGGCCCAGAGGGTTGACAGGAGAGGGGTTATAGGAACCAGAAAGTAGAAAGAATTGCACAGAGCAGGGGCCTTGAACAAAGCAGACAGTCCAAAAGCCCCTCTGGTGGTGGGGGAGGGGGGAGGGGGGTCCGGGAATGAATTCCCCGATCTCTTCCTTCCAATCCTTTACTGGGCTCCCACGGCGCAAAGCCAGGGGCGCAGAGCTGGGCCATGCATTCTGGAGGGGACAGAGTGGGAGGTGGGGGCACTGTCTGCAGGAGCACATGGAACCCCCAACTCCATCCTGGAACGTACTTCCCGGAAGGCGCAACTGACACCCTGTCCACCCCCCGGGCCTGCAAGCTTCTTTTCCGTTAGGTCTCAGCTGAAATACAGCCTCCTCTGTGAAGCCCTCCTTGATTGACCATCCCCCGACAGGATACCTCCCTCCTCCACCCCGCATTATTTTTTTCCTGTCAGCTACAATTGTCTTGGACCAACGTTGTTACTTTAATTTCTTATTTGTTCCTTGCCGCCCGCACTAGAATGTCAGCCGCAGTCCCAGTACCTGGAACAGAGCTTTTCACCAAGCAGGTGCTCAGTGAGGATTTGTCAAATAGATCGTTGAATTAATTAATGCTTCTTCCCTAGATGTGGGGAGATGGAAGGGCTCAGTAATCAGGGGAGGGAAGGGTGGGGTGGTCCCCAGAGAAAAAGGGAAGGCCAGAATGAGCATCTGGGGGCCCTGACTTGGGCTATGGAGAAGTCATGTTGGCTGACTCAAAAACTCTGGGGCTTCTCTTGTCTTATAAAGGCCAGGACTCTGTCCTAGGTTTCCCCGTCCTGCCATGTGGATGGAGTCAGATGAGGGCAGACCGCTTTAGACTTTGGGGAGTCTGAGGGCAGAACTGTTCATTTGTGACCAACAGCAGGAGAAACTTAGGGTAGACTTCAGGCAGGACTTCCCAACCATGGAAAAATGGAATGAGGCCTTAAAGCGTCCATGAGGTAGGCTGAAACGATTGCTTCCCTAAGAGGCAGACACAAAGGGCCAGCCAAACCACGTTTGACCTTTCTTGAACTAGATGGATGGGCACAAAAACCTTCAGACAGCTTAAAGATCCCGTCTGGGCTGGGAAAGACAAGTGGGCCGTTGGCTTCCTTTCTTGCCGCCCCCACCTTGCCCGTTGGCCCTTCATTCCCCCCCCCCCCGCCCCCCACCACGCCAACATGAGTTCTCTGAGTCCTGAGTCACTGCCTCCCCCAGGGCGCTGCCCCTGCCCAGCTCCCCTGTGTCTCCGCCTGAGCGTTTAGACACAGCCTCTGCCTTTGTTTTGGTCCAGATGTGTGGTCTCTGGCTGGGATGGTCAGGACAGAACGTGGCGCTCTTTGGGGCTGCTCAGCCCATTCTCTCTTGTGTTCACAGCTCACCTCCTTCCGTGGGGCCCAGGCCGGGCTGGTGGGAGCACTGAGCCCCTGGGAGCACAGAAGCCACTTGGCAGTTTCTATCTGAGGGGGCAATGCCGGCCTCAGGCCTCAGGGCAGAGCCGGGAAACAGAAGACACAGACTTGGGGACCCTTTTTGAGACCCCAGATCTAGCCTCACTAGGAACCAATCTCGTCTTCGATTTTTCCATTTGATGAGTCCTTTTAGACTTAATGCAATTTGAGTCGCCTTTCTGTTGTTTGTACCTAAAAGCGCCCAGAGGAATGGATGTGATATCTGAGAATGGTCCGCCCCTGAGCTGCTTCTGCGGGAGGGGTGCAGCTGGAGGGGTGCAGTCCTCCGTGGGTCCCAGGACATCAGCGAGGAAGGGACCACATTCCCGCCACTGCTTGAGCAGGTGAGGAGAAGCACACGCTACCAGAGGTAGTGAACTCCCCGTACTTGGATGTGTTCGAGGAGGCTGGGGCTCCCTGCAGAGAGGACTCCTGAAAACTGTCCTCAGCAGTGGGAGTGCGGATGTACCACTGGGCTCGCATCCACCTTGGCCCAGAGGACCCGTTCCCCCAGCTGCAGGCCAGCGGTTAACCCTTTGGGAGCTGTCTTGGCAGAAGTGCATGGACCCCCCTCCCCACCCGGGCCCCCCAAGGCCACACCCTCTTCCTGGAGCAGCATTTACCATTGGCTGGTGCAGGGATATACAGCCTCCATCCCTGTGCCCCATTGGATGGCTCCTAAGGCGTCCTAGTCTCTGGGACCATGAGGCATGGGTTCCTTTGGGTTAAGGCACTGTCCCCTGGGTGGGATGGGGCTGGGGACGATGTTCTTCCAGAGGAAAGGAGTGTTTGGGGAGCCCATGTATCCGTTGCATTGTATATGCTGAATGGCCGGCTGGCCTTCCTGGAGCAGGGAAGGCCGCATGTGGTCTGGGGAGGGGGACGCCCAGATGAGGGGCATAGCCAGAAGTTCTGGAACTTGCTCACGTACTTGGGGCACTGATCGTGAATACCTATGACAGGCGGGTATAAGGAAGGAGAGAAAAAGAACTTGCTAAGTAAAAACTAACTAGCGTGTCAGATCTGGACAGATCCTAGAGACGGTCTGATGATACCTCTGTGTTTATTGGGAGGTCACCGCTGGAGAACAGTCTGTGCACGGATAGCATGCCAGGTGCCGTGCTGGGTGTCTTAGAGACGTGGAATTTCCGGAGATTCCTTTGAAGCAGGAGGTGTGGTTAGTGCCCCCATTTTATAGTGGAGAAAACTGAGGGGCAGAGAGGATATCTGCTCAGGGCCATACGCCCAGCATCAGCACCCCCTGGGGCTCGCTGACGCCAGAAGCCTTGCACCCAACCACGACACTAGACGGCTGCCCTGGAGAGATGGGGAAACTGAGGCATAGAGAAGGATTTTCCCAGGCCACATTACAAGGGAAAGAAAACCAGCAGCTGGGAGCTGTGGCAGGCACCTTCACCCAGGTCGCTGTATTCAGTCCTCCCAGGGAACCTGTGACCAGGCTATTAATATGGAGATAAGGTGAGCCCAGAGAAGTTAAGAAACTTGACCAAGGACACACAGCACGTAAATGCAGTGCTGGAACGTGAGTCTGTTGACTCCCTTGCAGCAGCTGCTGGGTCCTCTGTCAGCCGGCTCCCCCACCTACATCTTCCACCCGCTTCTAGCACCCCTGCAGCCAAACACCTCTGGCCCCTTCACCACCCTCAGCCCACTGGTTTCTCCTTCGCTCAGGGGCGTTCTTCCAACAGCCTCGCTTTGCCGGTCCGTGGCTCTCCCCTACTTTAGAGCCTGCTCAGGACTCACCCCCAGGAAGCCCTCCTTGGTTCAGAGCCCTTGCTCTGCAACCACACTCCTGTGCTGCCTAGGGCTTCCTGACCATGACCATGACCATGTGATTAACTGCAGGAAGCCTCACTCCCCTTATCTGTCCAATACTCCTAATAACTATCTCTCAGGGCTGTGGGAAGGATCTGTGAGTGTAGATTGAATACTTAACACAGTGCCCGGCATGCATGCAGTAGGCACTTAATAATTAAATGATCACTATCTTTATGATAATTGTTTTCCACAGGACTCACCAAGTCGGCTTGTATGGATGCATGTGTATCTGTTCAAGTGAGGAAAAGTCTTTGTTGCGTGCCTACTGAGGCCAGAGTCTTTACACTAGGCGCGGGTGCTAAGACCAGGGGCAGATGGGGTTCTGATTGGGACAGGGGGTTGAATTCCCATCACCCTGAAATAGAACCGGGCCTCCCCTGGCCTCAAGGCTCCTTCTTGCGGCTCCCTTAGCAGGGAAGGATGTGTGTGCAGCCCTCAGACCACCTATTCCGTAAGGCGGGGCGGTCCCCTTCCCTGCTCCGGCGGAGGTGTGGCTCCTTCTGAAGACAGACTCCGCCATCTGGTGGCCGCTCCTGCCGAAGCAGCCTCCGGGCTCCGAGCGGCCGGGGTCAGACCCTTTCTCTGGGCTCATGGCTCCATCTAGTGGCATTAATGCGCAATCACAGTGTGAACCTCAAAAGGAAGGGAAGCTGCTCTTTGAACATTCCAGATTCCACTTTAGAGCTATTGAATCAGAATTTGGGTGGAGGGGGGATGCTTTCTTACAGCCTCCATTTTAGACAACATTCGCAGGTTATTAAGCTCTGGGAAAGGTTAAGTTTGAGAAGCATGACTTTAAAGGGACTTCTGCAGGTGTGTTTGTAGCCGCTCCCCACCTGTTCAGTAATGAAATAGCCGTCCGCTTCACACCTGGGATTCTCACCTCCAGGAGGAGGAAACTGAGGCACAGTTAGTGGGCGCTGACCCAGGCAATCTGCTCTGGAGCCCACGCTCCTAGTCAGCTGACTTCCAGTGCCCCAGGGCAGGCGAGGCTTGGCTTCTGACCCTGAATGCCATCATGGTCTCCTCTCTGGGCACCCTTGGCCAGGCCACCCACTCCCCCTGTCTGGGTCTTTTTGTTCCGAGTTGCTTATTTACCTAGTAAATGCGTATTAAGCCCTGTGCCCGGCACTGGATCTACAGCTGGTTAACCATAGTCATTGTTTTCATGGTGCTTACATTCCAGTGGAAGGAGACAGGCAACAAAAGCAGACACATTAATAGACGAGGTAATTTTGGATGGTTGGAAGGCCTGTGAAGGGTGGCATCGAGATGATCTGATGCGGAAAACTTGGGAATGAGTGGTGACGGTGGGGGGGGGGGCTTTGAGGGGGGTTCATTATAGATCTGATGAGTCCTGATGAAAGGAAAGGAAAGGAAAGGAAAGGAAAGTCCTGATGAAAGGAAAGGAACCAGACATGTGCAGAACCAGGGGAAGAGTGTTCTAGATCGAGAGAATGGCATATGCAAAGGCCCTGTGGTGACAGCAAGCTTATCATATTTGAGGAACAAAAGAAGGGCAAATGAGTGCCGCAAAATGAGTGAAGGGCACAATGGACATTTGTGGGTTTGGCCGCCAAACATCTTTCCCCTCTTCCTTTGGGGAGTCCTGTCCCTTCCCACTGAGGACAGTGTTGCTGGGAAGGTAAAATGGGGCACTTGCCTTCCCTCTTCAGAGGCCAAGTGAGTCTTTGAAGCCTTCTTGGCCAGGCCTTTCCTCTTGCTACCCTACAGGTGGGCTTGCGACCTAGGTTCAGCCAAGGGGATGCCCAGGAAATCTTCAGTAACACAAACATCAATGGCGCTGCCAGCTGTGGGGCCCCACGGACTGGTGTTTCCATCTTGGCATCTGCCCCAGTTGGGAGGTTCTTACCCCCACCTCTGTGATCACCCCAAGAACCCCCATTGCCCTTAAGTTAGAGTGTATTTCTATTGCTTGCACCCAAACAACCCTAGGGGTTCAGGGTGGCGATAAAGGAAGATGAATCTGGGGTGTCAGTGGGGCCAGATCATGCTGTCTGGCTGAGCTAAGGAGTTGGACTGTGTTCCGAGGGCAATGGGAAGCTGCGGGTGCCTCTGACACTGCCCTTCTGCGGTCCCACGGCGGCGTGCCGGTGGCTTCTTCCTTGCAGGGGTGCCCTCATTCCACCAGCCCCCGTCCAGAATGCCCCCCTCCCCCACGGAAGCCCAGGCCTGTGCCCATTCTACAACTAACAAGCACCTGCCTTCAGCAAGCGCCCAGCCAAAGGACAAGGAATGGCTTTGAGATGGTTTGTCTGCCTGTGGTCTCTCACGGCTCAGGTAAATGCCTCTGAGACTTTATCCCCACCACACACCCCAGCAAATGAAGAGCGAAGTGAGAAGGAAGGAAAAGGGACAATCAGAACATCCTGCATGTTGTGGGTCCCAGGTGGGGGCTGGGGAGAGGGCTGGGGAGCCCGAGGTTGACCCAGGGTCCCGAAGTGCCTCCTGCCCTTGAATTCCAAAGCATCAGGAACCAGTCATCGTATCAAACAGACAGCTGGTGACCCCAATCCTTCTGCCCCAGCTACATGCCCTGCCTATTGTTTTTCTAAGAATCCAGAAAATCCCTTTCCTGTAAGTACCACCCGCCCTCCCCCAGTCAGCCACAGATGCGGCTTGCCTCCCCTCTGCCGCCCAAAGCTTCAGCTCCCTCCTTCCCTGTAGCTCAGCTTCCGTCTACTGTCCTCCCTGCCGCAGCCCAGAGACCCCCACAGCCCGCCCGGGTTCCTGGAGCCCCGACTCTGATGCCCAAGTTAGTCTCCACATCTGGAACTTTCTCTGTGTCCTGTTCCCACTCATCAAACTTGCCTAGTCCTTGCTTCCCCCCTCGGTGACCAGCTCTAACGGGTTGACACCTCCCCTTCTTTACCTGATGGAGGCTCATTGAATAAATGCCTCTGTGCAGAATCCAGGAGGGGTTTGCGGTGGGATTGCAGATGGGCAGCTAGAAAGGGGGCCTGGGATCGGGGGGGGGGGTCCACAGTGCACCTTGTGGGCAATGCCCTGTCTTCCTAGGGAAGAATCACCAGGCGGGAGTGAGGGAACCCAGCCTCCTGCAAGGTCTTTAGCCTCCCCTTAATTCAGATTCCCAGGGGACCCCCTCCCCACCTCGCGGCCAGGGACTGTCATGGGCCCCTGTGTGGGGGGCAATAAGTGTGATGAGAAAGGGGAGGGATAGTTTTAACATCTTCCTTCACAAGTACCACCTTTCCCTCTTAGCTCCTGCCACACAGCCCCTGGGCGCTCACAGGGCTGACAGGTGAATACCCTTCCTTGCTTACGTGGTGGGGAGGGGGTGGTGACCAACAGGTGCCAAGGGACCCCCAGGTCAAAGCAGAGGCTGAAGAAGGGGGGGATCCCAAGGGCTTCAAGAGTTTCAGAAAGAACAATCTCAGTCAAGGGAGGGGATCAGGGAGGACTTCCCAGAGGAGGCATCACTGGAGTGGAGCCTTGAAGGCTGATGAGGGGGAAGAACTTTCCAAACTGGGGGACAGGGGTCGAGAAAGCCTGGGCTGATTCAAGTTCTGATGTTGGTCACGTTTAGCCTTGAACCAAGGGCCCTGGCTGGGGTGTCGAGTGGAGTTTACGTCCGGCTAAGACAAGACCTGACATGCGTGTCTGCCCGTGGCTGCTGGAGGGGCGTCTGCCTGGAGGGGGCTGTTTCTAATTCACACAACAGCAAGGCCTTGGTGACAGAGAAAGATCTAGCTGTAGGATCCAGCTCGAGAGGATCCCGCCTCGACCTCTGGGCATCTCTGCCCTCTGAGCCAGGGATGCAGGCTCTGGAGTAAGAGCTTTGTAGACACGGGGGTGTGGGGGTGGCTGGAGGACCGGACGCAGCCTGCCCAAGTGTTCAGAGTGTTCGGACCATGTTGTATCCGAGGAGGGAGAGATTTCAGTTTAAGATCTTGGGGCTCAGAGCTCTTGGGTGTCACAGCCCCAGATATATGGAGCCTGGGGTCGGGGCTGAGGGAGAGATGGCTGGATGGGGCCTGCTGAGTGCACAGGTGGTCCCGGTGGCTGTGCATGAGTGGGGGTCACTGAGGCCACCGTGGCCCCTGCAGTCAGCATGACCTCCCGCGGGAAGGACAGAGCAGGTGGCAGGGTGTGAAGCGTTCAGAGGCTTCCTCCCCTCTCCCCGACCCCAGCAACTTTGAACTGATGATGCTTGATGCTTTGTTGAGCCAGAAATGTTTCCTGAGTCTCTGGTCCCTTTATTTTTTTGGGGAGGAGGAAAAGGATGTCAGCATAGAGTTGCTGTTTAAAACATGAATTAATTATTGTATCGGTTAGCTATCACCACGTAACAAATGACTCCAAAACTCAGGGGTGTGAAACAACAATTTATTTATCTTTTTTAAGTTTAGTTATTTACCTTGAAAGAGAGCCGGGGGAGGGGGGGTGGGGACCGTGAGATCATGACCTGAGCCGAAGTCAGGAGTCGGACCCTTAACTCACTGAGTCACCCAGGCGTCTGTAACAAACATTTATTATTTGTCATTAGTCTATAGGCTGGCTGGCTGAGTCATGGCTCTTTCCTGTTGGAGTGGGCTGGTCTAGGTGGGCCAGGCTGGGATGGCCACATGGTCCATTCCGCGTGGTCTCTGACCTTCCAGCAGGCAGGCCTGGGCCTGTCCTCACAGTGGGGACAGACTCCCACAAGGGAGACGGGTTCAGGCAAGGCCGCCTGAAGCCAAGGCTCTGAACAGACATCCTTTCATTTCCGTTACAGTCAAGGAGATGTCAAGGAGCAGACTCAGTGGTGGGAAAGTAGACCCCGGCACATGATGGGAGGAGCTATGAAGTCGCATGTAAAGGGCCTGGATCCAGAAAGACGTGGGGCTATTTCCACAATCGATCTACCAAGATTCTAGCTTCTCGTATCCAGCTGGGAGATCTGGACTCTCCGTGCACAGTGGACTGGAGCCACGTAGTGGCATCTCTTTCGATAGGGGGTGCTTTCTCCAGCTTCTCTCCAGGCCTGTGTTACCCACGTGTAGGCAAAAGAGTTGCCTACCTCTGTCCCCAGTGCCACCAACTCATGGTCATGGACCGTCTCTGGTTCCCTCTTATCAACAGGAGAAGGTCTACACACCTTAGCTTGGCATTGAAGGCTCTGCATCGTGACTAGGCCGGGCTTACCTCTTGCCTCTGCCCCAGAGCCTCACCTCCCCCCTCCCCTGCTTCCCTTTACACCATAAGCCCTCATCACACATCTGCAAACACAAGAAACTTTCTTCGCACACTTCGGTATTTGTCTACTTCACAGGCTGTTCCTTCCTCTGGAAATGTTCTTCCTCTGCCTGGAGAAACCTACTCATCCTGCAGGGCTGGGCTCAGGGTCATGTCTACAGAGTCCTGCGTGATCCTTTTGGGCCCCCCTGGATGTCACCCTCCCCATCCTGACCTAGCACAATGAATCCCTCCTTCCCTTCCCCCCCCCCCCACCGCCGTCTCCAAGAGTGCTATAAACACAGCCCTCTCGCCTCACTTCCTGCCATTGCCCGCCACTCTCTTCCCCTGAAGTGAGCCTGTGAGCCCCACATGGGCCAGGAATGAGGAGCTATGGTGACAACATAGCCAGTGCTGGCTGCAGTACTCACGAACCCAGTTACCTTGGGCAAGTTGTTTGATGATCTCTCGGAACCTCAGTTTTTCCCCACCTGTAAAATAAATTCACAATATATCCACCTCGAGGGGCTGTTCTGGGAGGCCTCATTGAGGCAACACCCAGAATATACTCAGTACGATGCCTGGAACGTAGGAGATGCTCAGTAAATATTTGTTGTGTGGACAACCTGTGGTTCCGTCCCAGGTGCCTGGAAGCCCCTGCCGCCCCCACGCCCTTCCCACCAACACCCACGAAACCCTCCTCATTTCCTCGGTGACGACAGCATTTCTGTTCTCTGATCCATGTCAATTTCTTAATCACTTTGCGAGGATGGAGTGAGGGACGCAAAACATGTCCACAAAGTATTTGAAATCATTGCCAGGCGGGGATCAGAAGACAAAGGTTACTTGCCTGTTTCTGTCTCACAAACAAATTAATGGAGTGGCAGCTTTTGGCGCAAAATACGATTCTTGTCGAAAGGATTAGACACACTAAGTCCAACTAGAATATGCCGTGATCTTGTGTGTGTATTTTTTTTTAAGCAAAGCTGCCATAATCGTAAATTTACGACTAATAAATTGGGTCCTGTAATTCCTCTGCAATAAGCCTTTGAAATATAATCTGTCATTTCAGACTTACAGAACATGACTTTTCATAATTATAAGTCTCCAGCACACGTTACTACTTATAATTAAATTCACTTTTAAGAAATCCAAAACGTTTTTTTTGGTAGATTATCTGTTCGTACGATGTCATGATGGTAAAATTAATGTGTAATCTGTTGAATAAATTTGGTTGGTTCTTATATAAGAAACACACACTCTGCTACCGATCAAAAGCTGGAAAGACAGATAAGGTGAACAGAATACACACTATTTCTTAGCAGCAGGCTCATACAGAGGCAGGGCAAACCCAAGCCTCTCTCCCCATCCCTGCCTCTCAAAATGGGCAGTGAGCCCCATGAAAGGAGTGTTTGAAATAGTTGAAAGAAGGCAAATGTTAAATCATGGCCAAATTATCTGTCGAAGAGCGTGCAGACCCACATGTTTGGAAAACCAGTTGAATAAAGACCCCAGGCTGGATGACCAGAAAACAGACCCTCGAAGGTCCCAAACCAGTGCAAGAGAAAATGTAGACCCCACCACCTATGACACAAAAGAAAAGACAAGCAGATAAAGCAAATAGGAATCTCGAACTCAGAGCAACAAACACAGAGAAAGCAGGCGTGCGTGTGCATCCTGAGCTCTCGATACAGAATGGCCTAGAAGCCGTGTTGCATTTTTGCAACCCCGGGCATATTTGAGCCAATGCTTTACTAGTCAGCCTGAGGTCAAGGCCGTGTTCACCCACGACTGGGTGTGCGTGCTCCCTCCTTGTGCCTCGAGAGAAGTAGATGCTTCCTCGAAGATGGGACGTCAGGAATGGCAGCATTTTTCTTCTCCATCAGTGTAAATGTCTTTCCAGGTTTATTCCTTGCTAAACATGTGACGGTTTTTCCCGAGGGGCGGCTTGAATGACAGTCAAGCACCAACTGGGTTCCTTGGAGAGGGGTGTGAGGGAAACGGCATCTCCTGCCACCTGGGACCGTGAGCTTGCGTGGGAAACCTGCGAGCATTGCCGCAAGAGTGGCCTCTGGGAGCTGAAGATAGGGGTACATGTGTCCACGTACCCGTGTTCACTGTCTGTGCAAGCATGAGGGTCTGTACGTGTGTATCCGTATCTGAGAGGGCGTGTGTGTGCGTGCATGTGTGTGTGAAGATGGTAAGAGGCAGAAGAAAGGAACAGGCTTCCGGCAAATCCCTTCTCTTCTCTGATCCTTAATCCCCCGTCAGCAAAACGGCGTTTCCCCCCCGTGGGCCAGTTAATCTCAAATGTCACACCTACTACGTGCCGTCTCTGTGCTGGGCGCTGGGGACATAGACGTGACAAGTCACAGTCCCTGCCCTCACAAGGGGTCAGTGGCGTCAGGGAGGGGGACACCAGGGCTCACATCTTCCCGAGGCCCTCACCGCAACAATGAGGAAGGCCACCACCTACAGAGCAGGGCCCGCCTTGCACAAGCGATTAAAAGACCCTGCGCCCCCCTCCCCGCCTTCCCAACAGACGGGTGAGCAAAATCTCTTCTGAGTGCACTCCAGGAAGTCACTTATCTTTGAGACGATGGATGCCACTTTCCTATGTTCTCCTTTGGCGAAAAGCATATAGTGCCAACAATTCGGCAATTATGGAGGCGTTTCCTGTGGTTATGGTCCAGGCAGGACACAGGGAGGAAGTCCTGACACATTCAGGCGGGTGAGCCTCTTAAGGCCAGCTCACCAGAGGTGATGTCGTTAGCGT